>NW_028123249.1:0-279812 GCF_965194805.1 Balaenoptera borealis | reverse complement strand
TATTGGGTTTATGGAACGGTCTCTGAGCTAATTTGAAACCCTTGTTTTATGCATCACCCCACCTCACCTTACCCGTTAAGCAGCCATAGTGTGTTTTCTAAACGTGTGACTCTGTTCTGTTTTGTAATTCAGTTCAAGGGTAGCGGTTTTTACATTCCCTCTATAAGTGATATCTTATGATAAGTGTCTTTTTCTGTGTGACTTATTTCACTTAGAATCGTCGTACCTAAATCCACTCATCATGCTGCTACTAGCCTTATGACGTTGATTTCATGGCTGAGTGATATTCCATTGTACAAAAGGACCACAACTTCTTTATCCATTTTTCTCTTTCCTGGGATATTTAAGGTGTAACGAAGTGGAGGTTCTTGTCAACAGAGCAGCCCTAAACTTTGGGGTGCCTGTGCCTTGCTGATTTTTAGTTTTCCCAATTTATACGCCCGTGAGTGGAAGTGCCCTATGCTCTCTAAGCTGAGTGTTTTCGATGTTTCAGGACACACCGTACACTTCTGCAGAGTGGCTGTTGGCAATTTACATCCCGCCCATCACCGTAGCAAGGCTCCCGTTTCTCCATGGCCTGTCCTGCATTTCTGGTTTTGACACTTTATTCAGCATGGCCCTTTTGACCGATGGGAAGCGAGACTTCCTTGTAGCGCTGATTTGCCTTTCCAGGTTGCTTGGTTGGCCAAAAAGGGCGTATGCGTTTTTTCCTGAATATATTCAGGAAAAAACGCATACGCCCTTTTTGGCCAAGGGCATCATTGTCGAGGTTTTGCCGCTTTTCCCGTGCTTTAAAGGCGATTCGAATCTACCTCCTGAAATCTGTTTCCTGCAATTCTGCCTTGCTTTCAAATCCTCTTCGTTGTCTTCCGTCAATATATTTGTGGACGAGAGTTATCATTTATAACTCTGCAGGTTTGTGAATTGCAGTGCCCCTGAGCTCCATTTTTCAACTCGCTTTCTTGGGAGCTGGCCGCAAAAGCGCAGGATTGCTTCAGGCCCTATTCTGGTCCCGGGCGGCAGGCTGAGGCTGTGGTTAATTCTTCTTCCTGATGGGAAAATACAGTGACCTGTGCCTGTCCCAACACCTAGAGCTAGTGTCTCATTGGTTCCCCCTCTTCCCGTTCATCCTCAGGACCAATTGCAACCTGTACGGAACAGGAGGTTAAAGGTGCTGATTCTCAAGGAGGGAGATTGCTAGTAAAGCGGCTGGAATGGCGAACCCGAGCACAAGGAGATGAGAAATGAGGTGCGTTTTAGAAACCTTTCCCGATCACACGATGTACCATCTTCTGGGATTCTCATGCATGTTTTCGATGTAGGAAGATGCCCTTGAACCTGGAGATTTGGGACCCATGGGATGGGTACCACGCAGTATTACTCTAAAGGGTCTGCATTTGCTCACCCAACCTCACCAAACCTCTCAGCCCCAAGAGTGTCCACCCTTATGCCTCAATCAGCTGTGGGTCTAGATATGGTCAATCCAGGTGGCATCACAGCCCTTGAACGAATTTTGTAAGAATTTCTCTCTCTTTCACTGTCTTTGTTTCACGGGATTTTAAAAGTGATTGATTTTTATAAAGGGGTTTAGCTGCTTTTCACTGCTGTGTTTATGCCGCTTTACACCCACTTGACTCACTTACAGAGGGATATCAGTACATAGGTTTTAAGATTCTTACTAGTCAGATATATTCTTGGGCGGTGAATAGGGGGTTTTGAGTCCAGATCACTGAGCAAGGAGTAGGTCTTGTCTATTACATATTGGGTTTATGGAACGGTCTCTGAGCTAATTTGAAACCCTTGTTTTATGCATCACCCCACCTCACCTTTCCCGTTAAGCAGCCATAGTGTGTTTTCTAAACGTGTGACTCTGTTCTGTTTTGTAATTCAGTTCAAGGGTAGCGGTTTTTACATTCCCTCTATAAGTGATATCTTATGATAAGTGTCTTTTTCTGTGTGACTTATTTCACTTAGAATCGTCGTACCTAAATCCACTCATCATGCTGCTACTAGCCTTATGACGTTGATTTCATGACTGAGTGATATTCCATTGTACAAAAGGACCACAACTTCTTTATCCATTTTTCTCTTTCCTGGGATATTTAAGGTGTAACGAAGTGGAGGTTCTTGTCAACAGAGCAGCCCTAAACTTTGGGGTGCCTGTGCCTTGCTGATTTTTAGTTTTCCCAATTTATACGCCCGTGAGTGGAAGTGCCCTATGCTCTCTAAGCTGAGTTTTTTCGATGTTTCAGGACACACTGTACACTTCTGCAGAGTGGCTGTTGGCAATTTACATCCCGCCCATCAGCGTAGCAAGGCTCCCGTTTCTCCATGGCCTGTCCTGCATTTCTGGTTTTGACACTTTATTCAGCATGGCCCTTTTGACCGATGGGAAGCGAGACTTCTTTGTAGCGCTGATTTGCCTTTCCAGGTTGCTTGGTTGGCCAAAAAGGGCGTATGCGTTTTTTCCTGAATATATTCAGGAAAAAACGCATACGCCCTTTTTGGCCAAGGGCATCATTGTCGAGGTTTTGCCGCTTTTCCCGTGCTTTAAAGGCGATTCGAATCTACCTCCTGAAATCTGTTTCCTGCAATTCTGCCTTGCTTTCAAATCCTCTCTGTTGTCTTCCGTCAATATATTTGTGGACGAGAGTTATCATTTATAACTCTGCAGGTTTGTGAATTGCAGTGCCCCTGAGCTCCATTTTTCAACTCGCTTTCTTGGGAGCTGGCCGCAAAAGCGCAGGATTGCTTCAGGCCCTATTCTGGTCCCGGGCGGCAGGCTGAGCCTGTGGTTAATTCTTCTTCCTGATGGGAAAATAGAGTGACCTGTGCCTGTCCCAACACCTAGAGCTAGTGTCTCATTGGTTCCCCCTCTTCCCGTTCATCCTCAGGACAAATTGCAACCTGTACGGAACAGGAGGTTAAAGGTGCTGATTCTCAAGGAGGGAGATTGCTAGTAAAGCGGCTGGAATGGCGAACCCGAGCACAAGGAGATGAGAAATGAGGTGCGTTTTAGAAACCTTTCCCGATCACACGATGTACCATCTTCTGGGATTCTCATGCATGTTTTCGATGTAGGAAGATGCCCTTGAACCTGGAGATTTGGAACCCATGGAATGGGTACCACGCAGTATTACTCTAAAGGGTCTGCGTTTGCTCACCCAACCTCACCAAACCTCTCAGCCCCAAGAGTGTCCACCCTTATGCCTCAATCAGCTGTGGGTCTAGATATGGTCAATCCAGGTGGCATCACAGCCCTTGAACGAATTTTGTAAGAATTTCTCTCTCTTTCACTGTCTTTGTTTCACGGGTTTTTAAAAGTGATTGATTTTTATAAAGGGGTTTAGCTGCTTTTCATTGCTGTGTTTATGCCGCTTTACACCCACTTGACTCACTTACAGAGGGATATCAGTACATAGGTTTTAAGATTCTTACTAGTCAGATATATTCTTGGGCGGTGAATAGGGGGTTTTGAGTCCAGATCACTGAGCAAGGAGTAGGTCTTGTCTATTACATATTGGGTTTATGGAACGGTCTCTGAGCTAATTTGAAACCCTTGTTTTATGCATCACCCCACCTCACCTTTCCCGTTAAGCAGCCATAGTGTGTTTTCTAAACGTGTGACTCTGTTCTGTTTTGTAATTCAGTTCAAGGGTAGCGGTTTTTACATTCCCTCTATAAGTGATATCTTATGATAAGTGTCTTTTTCTGTGTGACTTATTTCACTTAGAATCGTCGTACCTAAATCCACTCATCATGCTGCTACTAGCCTTATGACGTTGATTTCATGGCTGAGTGATATTCCATTGTACAAAAGGACCACAACTTCTTTATCCATTTTTCTCTTTCCTGGGATATTTAAGGTGTAACGAAGTGGAGGTTCTTGTCAACAGAGCAGCCCTAAACTTTGGGGTGCCTGTGCCTTGCTGATTTTTAGTTTTCCCAATTTATACGCCCGTGAGTGGAAGTGCCCTATGCTCTCTAAGCTGAGTTTTTTCGATGTTTCAGGACACACCGTACACTTCTGCAGAGTGGCTGTTGGCAATTTACATCCCGCCCATCAGCGTAGCAAGGCTCCCGTTTCTCCATGGCCTGTCCTGCATTTCTGGTTTTGACACTTTATTCAGCATGGCCCTTTTGACCGATGGGAAGCGAGACTTCCTTGTAGCGCTGATTTGCCTTTCCAGGTTGCTTGGTTGGCCAAAAAGGGCGTATGCGTTTTTTCCTGAATATATTCAGGAAAAAACGCATACGCCCTTTTTGGCCAAGGGCATCATTGTCGAGGTTTTGCCGCTTTTCCCGTGCTTTAAAGGCGATTCGAATCTACCTCCTGAAATCTGTTTCCTGCAATTCTGCCTTGCTTTCAAATCCTCTCTGTTGTCTTCCGTCAATATATTTGTGGACGAGAGTTATCATTTATAACTCTGCAGGTTTGTGAATTGCAGTGCCCCTGAGCTCCATTTTTCAACTCGCTTTCTTGGGAGCTGGCCGCAAAAGCGCAGGATTGCTTCAGGCCCTATTCTGGTCCCGGGCGGCAGGCTGAGCCTGTGGTTAATTCTTCTTCCTGATGGGAAAATAGAGTGACCTGTGCCTGTCCCAACACCTAGAGCTAGTGTCTCATTGGTTCCCCCTCTTCCCGTTCATCCTCAGGACAAATTGCAACCTGTACGGAACAGGAGGTTAAAGGTGCTGATTCTCAAGGAGGGAGATTGCTAGTAAAGCGGCTGGAATGGCGAACCCGAGCACAAGGAGATGAGAAATGAGGTGCGTTTTAGAAACCTTTCCCGATCACACGATGTACCATCTTCTGGGATTCTCATGCATGTTTTCGATGTAGGAAGATGCCCTTGAACCTGGAGATTTGGGACCCATGGGATGGGTACCACACAGTATTACTCTAAAGGGTCTGCATTTGCTCACCCAACCTCACCAACCCTCTCAGCCCCAAGAGTGTCCACCCTTATGCCTCAATCAGCTGTGGGTCTAGATATGGTCAATCCAGGTGGCATCACAGCCCTTGAACGAATTTTGTAAGAATTTCTCTCTCTTTCACTGTCTTTGTTTCACGGGTTTCTAAAAGTGATTGATTTTTATAAAGGGGTTTAGCTGCTTTTCACTGCTGTGTTTATGCCGCTTTACACCCACTTGACTCACTTACAGAGGGATATCAGTACATAGGTTTTAAGATTCTTACTAGTCAGATATATTCTTGGGCGGTGAATAGGGGGTTTTGAGTCCAGATCACTGAGCAAAGAGTAGGTCTTGTCTATTACATATTGGGTTTATGGAACGGTCTCTGAGCTAATTTGAAACCCTTGTTTTATGCATCACCCCACCTCACCTTACCCGTTAAGCAGCCATAGTGTGTTTTCTAAACGTGTGACTCTGTTCTGTTTTGTAATTCAGTTCAAGGGTAGCGGTTTTTACATTCCCTCTATAAGTGATATCTTATGATAAGTGTCTTTTTCTGTGTGACTTATTTCACTTAGAATCGTCGTACCTAAATCCACTCATCATGCTGCTACTAGCCTTATGACGTTGATTTCATGGCTGAGTGATATTCCATTGTACAAAAGGACCACAACTTCTTTATCCATTTTTCTCTTTCCTGGGATATTTAAGGTGTAACGAAGTGGAGGTTCTTGTCAACAGAGCAGCCCTAAACTTTGGGGTGCCTGTGTCTTGCTGATTTTTAGTTTTCCCAATTTATACGCCCGTGAGTGGAAGTGCCCTATGCTCTCTAAGCTGAGTTTTTTCGATGTTTCAGGACACACCGTACACTTCTGCAGAGTGGCTGTTGGCAATTTACATCCCGCCCATCAGCGTAGCAAGGCTCCCGTTTCTCCATGGCCTGTCCTGCATTTCTGGTTTTGACACTTTATTCAGCATGGCCCTTTTGACCGATGGGAAGCGAGACTTCCTTGTAGCGCTGATTTGCCTTTCCAGGTTGCTTGGTTGGCCAAAAAGGGCGTATGCGTTTTTTCCTGAATATATTCAGGAAAAAACGCATACGCCCTTTTTGGCCAAGGGCATCATTGTCGAGGTTTTGCCGCTTTTCCCGTGCTTTAAAGGCGATTCGAATCTACCTCCTGAAATCTGTTTCCTGCAATTCTGCCTTGCTTTCAAATCCTCTTCGTTGTCTTCCGTCAATATATTTGTGGACGAGAGTTATCATTTATAACTCTGCAGGTTTGTGAATTGCAGTGCCCCTGAGCTCCATTTTTCAACTCGCTTTCTTGGGAGCTGGCCGCAAAAGCGCAGGATTGCTTCAGGCCCTATTCTGGTCCCGGGCGGCAGGCTGAGGCTGTGGTTAATTCTTCTTCCTGATGGGAAAATACAGTGACCTGTGCCTGTCCCAACACCTAGAGCTAGTGTCTCATTGGTTCCCCCTCTTCCCGTTCATCCTCAGGACCAATTGCAACCTGTACGGAACAGGAGGTTAAAGGTGCTGATTCTCAAGGAGGGAGATTGCTAGTAAAGCGGCTGGAATGGCGAACCCGAGCACAAGGAGATGAGAAATGAGGTGCGTTTTAGAAACCTTTCCCGATCACACGATGTACCATCTTCTGGGATTCTCATGCATGTTTTCGATGTAGGAAGATGCCCTTGAACCTGGAGATTTGGGACCCATGGGATGGGTACCACGCAGTATTACTCTAAAGGGTCTGCATTTGCTCACCCAACCTCACCAAACCTCTCAGCCCCAAGAGTGTCCACCCTTATGCCTCAATCAGCTGTGGGTCTAGATATGGTCAATCCAGGTGGCATCACAGCCCTTGAACGAATTTTGTAAGAATTTCTCTCTCTTTCACTGTCTTTGTTTCACGGGATTTTAAAAGTGATTGATTTTTATAAAGGGGTTTAGCTGCTTTTCACTGCTGTGTTTATGCCGCTTTACACCCACTTGACTCACTTACAGAGGGATATCAGTACATAGGTTTTAAGATTCTTACTAGTCAGATATATTCTTGGGCGGTGAATAGGGGGTTTTGAGTCCAGATCACTGAGCAAAGAGTAGGTCTTGTCTATTACATATTGGGTTTATGGAACGGTCTCTGAGCTAATTTGAAACCCTTGTTTTATGCATCACCCCACCTCACCTTACCCGTTAAGCAGCCATAGTGTGTTTTCTAAACGTGTGACTCTGTTCTGTTTTGTAATTCAGTTCAAGGGTAGCGGTTTTTACATTCCCTCTATAAGTGATATCTTATGATAAGTGTCTTTTTCTGTGTGACTTATTTCACTTAGAATCGTCGTACCTAAATCCACTCATCATGCTGCTACTAGCCTTATGACGTTGATTTCATGGCTGAGTGATATTCCATTGTACAAAAGGACCACAACTTCTTTATCCATTTTTCTCTTTCCTGGGATATTTAAGGTGTAACGAAGTGGAGGTTCTTGTCAACAGAGCAGCCCTAAACTTTGGGGTGCCTGTGCCTTGCTGATTTTTAGTTTTCCCAATTTATACGCCCGTGAGTGGAAGTGCCCTATGCTCTCTAAGCTGAGTTTTTTCGATGTTTCAGGACACACCGTACACTTCTGCAGAGTGGCTGTTGGCAATTTACATCCCGCCCATCAGCGTAGCAAGGCTCCCGTTTCTCCATGGCCTGTCCTGCATTTCTGGTTTTGACACTTTATTCAGCATGGCCCTTTTGACCGATGGGAAGCGAGACTTCCTTGTAGCGCTGATTTGCCTTTCCAGGTTGCTTGGTTGGCCAAAAAGGGCGTATGCGTTTTTTCCTGAATATATTCAGGAAAAAACGCATACGCCCTTTTTGGCCAAGGGCATCATTGTCGAGGTTTTGCCGCTTTTCCCGTGCTTTAAAGGCGATTCGAATCTACCTCCTGAAATCTGTTTCCTGCAATTCTGCCTTGCTTTCAAATCCTCTCTGTTGTCTTCCGTCAATATATTTGTGGACGAGAGTTATCATTTATAACTCTGCAGGTTTGTGAATTGCAGTGCCCCTGAGCTCCATTTTTCAACTCGCTTTCTTGGGAGCTGGCCGCAAAAGCGCAGGATTGCTTCAGGCCCTATTCTGGTCCCGGGCGGCAGGCTGAGCCTGTGGTTAATTCTTCTTCCTGATGGGAAAATAGAGTGACCTGTGCCTGTCCCAACACCTAGAGCTAGTGTCTCATTGGTTCCCCCTCTTCCCGTTCATCCTCAGGACAAATTGCAACCTGTACGGAACAGGAGGTTAAAGGTGCTGATTCTCAAGGAGGGAGATTGCTAGTAAAGCGGCTGGAATGGCGAACCCGAGCACAAGGAGATGAGAAATGAGGTGCGTTTTAGAAACCTTTCCCGATCACACGATGTACCATCTTCTGGGATTCTCATGCATGTTTTCGATGTAGGAAGATGCCCTTGAACCTGGAGATTTGGGACCCATGGGATGGGTACCACACAGTATTACTCTAAAGGGTCTGCGTTTGCTCACCCAACCTCACCAAACCTCTCAGCCCCAAGAGTGTCCACCCTTATGCCTCAATCAGCTGTGGGTCTAGATATGGTCAATCCAGGTGGCATCACAGCCCTTGAACGAATTTTGTAAGAATTTCTCTCTCTTTCACTGTCTTTGTTTCACGGGTTTCTAAAAGTGATTGATTTTTATAAAGGGGTTTAGCTGCTTTTCACTGCTGTGTTTATGCCGCTTTACACCCACTTGACTCACTTACAGAGGGATATCAGTACATAGGTTTTAAGATTCTTACTAGTCAGATATATTCTTGGGCGGTGAATAGGGGGTTTTGAGTCCAGATCACTGAGCAAGGAGTAGGTCTTGTCTATTACATATTGGGTTTATGGAACGGTCTCTGAGCTAATTTGAAACCCTTGTTTTAGGCATCACCCCACCTCACCTTTCCCGTTAAGCAGCCATAGTGTGTTTTCTAAACGTGTGACTCTGTTCTGTTTTGTAATTCAGTTCAAGGGTAGCGGTTTTTACATTCCCTCTATAAGTGATATCTTATGATAAGTGTCTTTTTCTGTGTGACTTATTTCACTTAGAATCGTCGTACCTAAATCCACTCATCATGCTGCTACTAGCCTTATGACGTTGATTTCATGGCTGAGTGATATTCCATTGTACAAAAGGACCACAACTTCTTTATCCATTTTTCTCTTTCCTGGGATATTTAAGGTGTAACGAAGTGGAGGTTCTTGTCAACAGAGCAGCCCTAAACTTTGGGGTGCCTGTGCCTTGCTGATTTTTAGTTTTCCCAATTTATACGCCCGTGAGTGGAAGTGCCCTATGCTCTCTAAGCTGAGTTTTTTCGATGTTTCAGGACACACCGTACACTTCTGCAGAGTGGCTGTTGGCAATTTACATCCCGCCCATCAGCGTAGCAAGGCTCCCGTTTCTCCATGGCCTGTCCTGCATTTCTGGTTTTGACACTTTATTCAGCATGGCCCTTTTGACCGATGGGAAGCGAGACTTCCTTGTAGCGCTGATTTGCCTTTCCAGGTTGCTTGGTTGGCCAAAAAGGGCGTATGCGTTTTTTCCTGAATATATTCAGGAAAAAACGCATACGCCCTTTTTGGCCAAGGGCATCATTGTCGAGGTTTTGCCGCTTTTCCCGTGCTTTAAAGGCGATTCGAATCTACCTCCTGAAATCTGTTTCCTGCAATTCTGCCTTGCTTTCAAATCCTCTCTGTTGTCTTCCGTCAATATATTTGTGGACGAGAGTTATCATTTATAACTCTGCAGGTTTGTGAATTGCAGTGCCCCTGAGCTCCATTTTTCAACTCGCTTTCTTGGGAGCTGGCCGCAAAAGCGCAGGATTGCTTCAGGCCCTATTCTGGTCCCGGGCGGCAGGCTGAGCCTGTGGTTAATTCTTCTTCCTGATGGGAAAATAGAGTGACCTGTGCCTGTCCCAACACCTAGAGCTAGTGTCTCATTGGTTCCCCCTCTTCCCGTTCATCCTCAGGACAAATTGCAACCTGTACGGAACAGGAGGTTAAAGGTGCTGATTCTCAAGGAGGGAGATTGCTAGTAAAGCGGCTGGAATGGCGAACCCGAGCACAAGGAGATGAGAAATGAGGTGCGTTTTAGAAACCTTTCCCGATCACACGATGTACCATCTTCTGGGATTCTCATGCATGTTTTCGATGTAGGAAGATGCCCTTGAACCTGGAGATTTGGGACCCATGGGATGGGTACCACGCAGTATTACTCTAAAGGGTCTGCATTTGCTCACCCAACCTCACCAAACCTCTCAGCCCCAAGAGTGTCCACCCTTATGCCTCAATCAGCTGTGGGTCTAGATATGGTCAATCCAGGTGGCATCACAGCCCTTGAACGAATTTTGTAAGAATTTCTCTCTCTTTCACTGTCTTTGTTTCACGGGTTTCTAAAAGTGATTGATTTTTATAAAGGGGTTTAGCTGCTTTTCACTGCTGTGTTTATGCCGCTTTACACCCACTTGACTCACTTACAGAGGGATATCAGTACATAGGTTTTAAGATTCTTACTAGTCAGATATATTCTTGGGCGGTGAATAGGGGGTTTTGAGTCCAGATCACTGAGCAAGGAGTAGGTCTTGTCTATTACATATTGGGTTTATGGAACGGTCTCTGAGCTAATTTGAAACCCTTGTTTTAGGCATCACCCCACCTCACCTTTCCCGTTAAGCAGCCATAGTGTGTTTTCTAAACGTGTGACTCTGTTCTGTTTTGTAATTCAGTTCAAGGGTAGCGGTTTTTACATTCCCTCTATAAGTGATATCTTATGATAAGTGTCTTTTTCTGTGTGACTTATTTCACTTAGAATCGTCGTACCTAAATCCACTCATCATGCTGCTACTAGCCTTATGACGTTGATTTCATGGCTGAGTGATATTCCATTGTACAAAAGGACCACAACTTCTTTATCCATTTTTCTCTTTCCTGGGATATTTAAGGTGTAACGAAGTGGAGGTTCTTGTCAACAGAGCAGCCCTAAACTTTGGGGTGCCTGTGCCTTGCTGATTTTTAGTTTTCCCAATTTATACGCCCGTGAGTGGAAGTGCCCTATGCTCTCTAAGCTGAGTTTTTTCGATGTTTCAGGACACACCGTACACTTCTGCAGAGTGGCTGTTGGCAATTTACATCCCGCCCATCACCGTAGCAAGGCTCCCGTTTCTCCATGGCCTGTCCTGCATTTCTGGTTTTGACACTTTATTCAGCATGGCCCTTTTGACCGATGGGAAGCGAGACTTCCTTGTAGCGCTGATTTGCCTTTCCAGGTTGCTTGGTTGGCCAAAAAGGGCGTATGCGTTTTTTCCTGAATATATTCAGGAAAAAACGCATACGCCCTTTTTGGCCAAGGGCATCATTGTCGAGGTTTTGCCGCTTTTCCCGTGCTTTAAAGGCGATTCGAATCTACCTCCTGAAATCTGTTTCCTGCAATTCTGCCTTGCTTTCAAATCCTCTCTGTTGTCTTCCGTCAATATATTTGTGGACGAGAGTTATCATTTATAACTCTGCAGGTTTGTGAATTGCAGTGCCCCTGAGCTCCATTTTTCAACTCGCTTTCTTGGGAGCTGGCCGCAAAAGCGCAGGATTGCTTCAGGCCCTATTCTGGTCCCGGGCGGCAGGCTGAGCCTGTGGTTAATTCTTCTTCCTGATGGGAAAATAGAGTGACCTGTGCCTGTCCCAACACCTAGAGCTAGTGTCTCATTGGTTCCCCCTCTTCCCGTTCATCCTCAGGACAAATTGCAACCTGTACGGAACAGGAGGTTAAAGGTGCTGATTCTCAAGGAGGGAGATTGCTAGTAAAGCGGCTGGAATGGCGAACCCGAGCACAAGGAGATGAGAAATGAGGTGCGTTTTAGAAACCTTTCCCGATCACACGATGTACCATCTTCTGGGATTCTCATGCATGTTTTCGATGTAGGAAGATGCCCTTGAACCTGGAGATTTGGGACCCATGGGATGGGTACCACGCAGTATTACTCTAAAGGGTCTGCATTTGCTCACCCAACCTCACCAAACCTCTCAGCCCCAAGAGTGTCCACCCTTATGCCTCAATCAGCTGTGGGTCTAGATATGGTCAATCCAGGTGGCATCACAGCCCTTGAACGAATTTTGTAAGAATTTCTCTCTCTTTCACTGTCTTTGTTTCACGGGTTTTTAAAAGTGATTGATTTTTATAAAGGGGTTTAGCTGCTTTTCACTGCTGTGTTTATGCCGCTTTACACCCACTTGACTCACTTACAGAGGGATATCAGTACATAGGTTTTAAGATTCTTACTAGTCAGATATATTCTTGGGCGGTGAATAGGGGGTTTTGAGTCCAGATCACTGAGCAAGGAGTAGGTCTTGTCTATTACATATTGGGTTTATGGAACGGTCTCTGAGCTAATTTGAAACCCTTGTTTTAGGCATCACCCCACCTCACCTTTCCCGTTAAGCAGCCATAGTGTGTTTTCTAAACGTGTGACTCTGTTCTGTTTTGTAATTCAGTTCAAGGGTAGCGGTTTTTACATTCCCTCTATAAGTGATATCTTATGATAAGTGTCTTTTTCTGTGTGACTTATTTCACTTAGAATCGTCGTACCTAAATCCACTCATCATGCTGCTACTAGCCTTATGACGTTGATTTCATGACTGAGTCATATTCCATTGTACAAAAGGACCACAACTTCTTTATCCATTTTTCTCTTTCCTGGGATATTTAAGGTGTAACGAAGTGGAGGTTCTTGTCAACAGAGCAGCCCTAAACTTTGGGGTGCCTGTGCCTTGCTGATTTTTAGTTTTCCCAATTTATACGCCCGTGAGTGGAAGTGCCCTATGCTCTCTAAGCTGAGTTTTTTCGATGTTTCAGGACACACCGTACACTTCTGCAGAGTGGCTGTTGGCAATTTACATCCCGCCCATCACCGTAGCAAGGCTCCCGTTTCTCCATGGCCTGTCCTGCATTTCTGGTTTTGACACTTTATTCAGCATGGCCCTTTTGACCGATGGGAAGCGAGACTTCCTTGTAGCGCTGATTTGCCTTTCCAGGTTGCTTGGTTGGCCAAAAAGGGCGTATGCGTTTTTTCCTGAATATATTCAGGAAAAAACGCATACGCCCTTTTTGGCCAAGGGCATCATTGTCGAGGTTTTGCCGCTTTTCCCGTGCTTTAAAGGCGATTCGAATCTACCTCCTGAAATCTGTTTCCTGCAATTCTGCCTTGCTTTCAAATCCTCTCTGTTGTCTTCCGTCAATATATTTGTGGACGAGAGTTATCATTTATAACTCTGCAGGTTTGTGAATTGCAGTGCCCCTGAGCTCCATTTTTCAACTCGCTTTCTTGGGAGCTGGCCGCAAAAGCGCAGGATTCCTTCAGGCCCTATTCTGGTCCCGGGCGGCAGGCTGAGGCTGTGGTTAATTCTTCTTCCTGATGGGAAAATAGAGTGACCTGTGCC
Source organism: Balaenoptera borealis (assembly GCF_965194805.1). Lineage (NCBI taxonomy): Eukaryota > Metazoa > Chordata > Mammalia > Artiodactyla > Balaenopteridae > Balaenoptera > Balaenoptera borealis. The sequence goes on along the minus strand of NW_028123249.1, from coordinate 266,422 downwards.
TGTCCCAACACCTAGAGCTAGTGTCTCATTGGTTCCCCCTCTTCCCGTTCATCCTCAGGACAAATTGCAACCTGTACGGAACAGGAGGTTAAAGGTGCTGATTCTCAAGGAGGGAGATTGCTAGTAAAGCGGCTGGAATGGCGAACCCGAGCACAAGGAGATGAGAAATGAGGTGCGTTTTAGAAACCTTTCCCGATCACACGATGTACCATCTTCTGGGATTCTCATGCATGTTTTCGATGTAGGAAGATGCCCTTGAACCTGGAGATTTGGGACCCATGGGATGGGTACCACGCAGTATTACTCTAAAGGGTCTGCATTTGCTCACCCAACCTCACCAAACCTCTCAGCCCCAAGAGTGTCCACCCTTATGCCTCAATCAGCTGTGGGTCTAGATATGGTCAATCCAGGTGGCATCACAGCCCTTGAACGAATTTTGTAAGAATTTCTCTCTCTTTCACTGTCTTTGTTTCACGGGATTTTAAAAGTGATTGATTTTTATAAAGTGGTTTAGCTGCTTTTCACTGCTGTGTTTATGCCGCTTTACACCCACTTGACTCACTTACAGAGGGATATCAGTACATAGGTTTTAAGATTCTTACTAGTCAGATATATTCTTGGGCGGTGAATAGGGGGTTTTGAGTCCAGATCACTGAGCAAGGAGTAGGTCTTGTCTATTACATATTGGGTTTATGGAACGGTCTCTGAGCTAATTTGAAACCCTTGTTTTAGGCATCACCCCACCTCACCTTTCCCGTTAAGCAGCCATAGTGTGTTTTCTAAACGTGTGACTCTGTTCTGTTTTGTAATTCAGTTCAAGGGTAGCGGTTTTTACATTCCCTCTATAAGTGATATCTTATGATAAGTGTCTTTTTCTGTGTGACTTATTTCACTTAGAATCGTCGTACCTAAATCCACTCATCATGCTGCTACTAGCCTTATGACGTTGATTTCATGACTGAGTGATATTCCATTGTACAAAAGGACCACAACTTCTTTATCCATTTTTCTCTTTCCTGGGATATTTAAGGTGTAACGAAGTGGAGGTTCTTGTCAACAGAGCAGCCCTAAACTTTGGGGTGCCTGTGCCTTGCTGATTTTTAGTTTTCCCAATTTATACGCCCGTGAGTGGAAGTGCCCTATGCTCTCTAAGCTGAGTTTTTTCGATGTTTCAGGACACACCGTACACTTCTGCAGAGTGGCTGTTGGCAATTTACATCCCGCCCATCAGCGTAGCAAGGCTCCCGTTTCTCCATGGCCTGTCCTGCATTTCTGGTTTTGACACTTTATTCAGCATGGCCCTTTTGACCGATGGGAAGCGAGACTTCTTTGTAGCGCTGATTTGCCTTTCCAGGTTGCTTGGTTGGCCAAAAAGGGCGTATGCGTTTTTTCCTGAATATATTCAGGAAAAAACGCATACGCCCTTTTTGGCCAAGGGCATCATTGTCGAGGTTTTGCCGCTTTTCCCGTGCTTTAAAGGCGATTCGAATCTACCTCCTGAAATCTGTTTCCTGCAATTCTGCCTTGCTTTCAAATCCTCTCTGTTGTCTTCCGTCAATATATTTGTGGACGAGAGTTATCATTTATAACTCTGCAGGTTTGTGAATTGCAGTGCCCCTGAGCTCCATTTTTCAACTCGCTTTCTTGGGAGCTGGCCGCAAAAGCGCAGGATTGCTTCAGGCCCTATTCTGGTCCCGGGCGGCAGGCTGAGCCTGTGGTTAATTCTTCTTCCTGATGGGAAAATAGAGTGACCTGTGCCTGTCCCAACACCTAGAGCTAGTGTCTCATTGGTTCCCCCTCTTCCCGTTCATCCTCAGGACAAATTGCAACCTGTACGGAACAGGAGGTTAAAGGTGCTGATTCTCAAGGAGGGAGATTGGTAGTAAAGCGGCTGGAATGGCGAACCCGAGCACAAGGAGATGAGAAATGAGGTGCGTTTTAGAAACCTTTCCCGATCACACGATGTACCATCTTCTGGGATTCTCATGCATGTTTTCGATGTAGGAAGATGCCCTTGAACCTGGAGATTTGGGACCCATGGGATGGGTACCACGCAGTATTACTCTAAAGGGTCTGCATTTGCTCACCCAACCTCACCAAACCTCTCAGCCCCAAGAGTGTCCACCCTTATGCCTCAATCAGCTGTGGGTCTAGATATGGTCAATCCAGGTGGCATCACAGCCCTTGAACGAATTTTGTAAGAATTTCTCTCTCTTTCACTGTCTTTGTTTCACGGGATTTTAAAAGTGATTGATTTTTATAAAGGGGTTTAGCTGCTTTTCACTGCTGTGTTTATGCCACTTTACACCCACTTGACTCACTTACAGAGGGATATCAGTACATAGGTTTTAAGATTCTTACTAGTCAGATATATTCTTGGGCGGTGAATAGGGGGTTTTGAGTCCAGATCACTGAGCAAAGAGTAGGTCTTGTCTATTACATATTGGGTTTATGGAACGGTCTCTGAGCTAATTTGAAACCCTTGTTTTATGCATCACCCCACCTCACCTTACCCGTTAAGCAGCCATAGTGTGTTTTCTAAACGTGTGACTCTGTTCTGTTTTGTAATTCAGTTCAAGGGTAGCGGTTTTTACATTCCCTCTATAAGTGATATCTTATGATAAGTGTCTTTTTCTGTGTGACTTATTTCACTTAGAATCGTCGTACCTAAATCCACTCATCATGCTGCTACTAGCCTTATGACGTTGATTTCATGGCTGAGTGATATTCCATTGTACAAAAGGACCACAACTTCTTTATCCATTTTTCTCTTTCCTGGGATATTTAAGGTGTAACGAAGTGGAGGTTCTTGTCAACAGAGCAGCCCTAAACTTTGGGGTGCCTGTGCCTTGCTGATTTTTAGTTTTCCCAATTTATACGCCCGTGAGTGGAAGTGCCCTATGCTCTCTAAGCTGAGTTTTTTCGATGTTTCAGGACACACCGTACACTTCTGCAGAGTGGCTGTTGGCAATTTACATCCCGCCCATCAGCGTAGCAAGGCTCCCGTTTCTCCATGGCCTGTCCTGCATTTCTGGTTTTGACACTTTATTCAGCATGGCCCTTTTGACCGATGGGAAGCGAGACTTCTTTGTAGCGCTGATTTGCCTTTCCAGGTTGCTTGGTTGGCCAAAAAGGGCGTATGCGTTTTTTCCTGAATATATTCAGGAAAAAACGCATACGCCCTTTTTGGCCAAGGGCATCATTGTCGAGGTTTTGCCGCTTTTCCCGTGCTTTAAAGGCGATTCGAATCTACCTCCTGAAATCTGTTTCCTGCAATTCTGCCTTGCTTTCAAATCCTCTCTGTTGTCTTCCGTCAATATATTTGTGGACGAGAGTTATCATTTATAACTCTGCAGGTTTGTGAATTGCAGTGCCCCTGAGCTCCATTTTTCAACTCGCTTTCTTGGGAGCTGGCCGCAAAAGCGCAGGATTCCTTCAGGCCCTATTCTGGTCCCGGGCGGCAGGCTGAGGCTGTGGTTAATTCTTCTTCCTGATGGGAAAATAGAGTGACCTGTGCCTGTCCCCACACCTAGAGCTAGTGTCTCATTGGTTCCCCCTCTTCCCGTTCATCCTCAGGACCAATTGCAACCTGTACGGAACAGGAGGTTAAAGGTGCTGATTCTCAAGGAGGGAGATTGCTAGTAAAGCGGCTGGAATGGCGAACCCGAGCACAAGGAGATGAGAAATGAGGTGCGTTTTAGAAACCTTTCCCGATCACACGATGTACCATCTTCTGGGATTCTCATGCATGTTTTCGATGTAGGAAGATGCCCTTGAACCTGGAGATTTGGGACCCATGGGATGGGTACCACGCAGTATTACTCTAAAGGGTCTGCATTTGCTCACCCAACCTCACCAAACCTCTCAGCCCCAAGAGTGTCCACCCTTATGCCTCAATCAGCTGTGGGTCTAGATATGGTCAATCCAGGTGGCATCACAGCCCTTGAACGAATTTTGTAAGAATTTCTCTCTCTTTCACTGTCTTTGTTTCACGGGATTTTAAAAGTGATTGATTTTTATAAAGGGGTTTAGCTGCTTTTCACTGCTGTGTTTATGCCGCTTTACACCCACTTGACTCACTTACAGAGGGATATCAGTACATAGGTTTTAAGATTCTTACTAGTCAGATATATTCTTGGGCGGTGAATAGGGGGTTTTGAGTCCAGATCACTGAGCAAAGAGTAGGTCTTGTCTATTACATATTGGGTTTATGGAACGGTCTCTGAGCTAATTTGAAACCCTTGTTTTATGCATCACCCCACCTCACCTTACCCGTTAAGCAGCCATAGTGTGTTTTCTAAACGTGTGACTCTGTTCTGTTTTGTAATTCAGTTCAAGGGTAGCGGTTTTTACATTCCCTCTATAAGTGATATCTTATGATAAGTGGCTTTTTCTGTGTGACTTATTTCACTTAGAATCGTCGTACCTAAATCCACTCATCATGCTGCTACTAGCCTTATGACGTTGATTTCATGGCTGAGTGATATTCCATTGTACAAAAGGACCACAACTTCTTTATCCATTTTTCTCTTTCCTGGGATATTTAAGGTGTAACGAAGTGGAGGTTCTTGTCAACAGAGCAGCCCTAAACTTTGGGGTGCCTGTGCCTTGCTGATTTTTAGTTTTCCCAATTTATACGCCCGTGAGTGGAAGTGCCCTATGCTCTCTAAGCTGAGTGTTTTCGATGTTTCAGGACACACCGTACACTTCTGCAGAGTGGCTGTTGGCAATTTACATCCCGCCCATCAGCGTAGCAAGGCTCCCGTTTCTCCATGGCCTGTCCTGCATTTCTGGTTTTGACACTTTATTCAGCATGGCCCTTTTGACCGATGGGAAGCGAGACTTCTTTGTAGCGCTGATTTGCCTTTCCAGGTTGCTTGGTTGGCCAAAAAGGGCGTATGCGTTTTTTCCTGAATATATTCAGGAAAAAACGCATACGCCCTTTTTGGCCAAGGGCATCATTGTCGAGGTTTTGCCGCTTTTCCCGTGCTTTAAAGGCGATTCGAATCTACCTCCTGAAATCTGTTTCCTGCAATTCTGCCTTGCTTTCAAATCCTCTCTGTTGTCTTCCGTCAATATATTTGTGGACGACAGTTATCATTTATAACTCTGCAGGTTTGTGAATTGCAGTGCCCCTGAGCTCCATTTTTCAACTCGCTTTCTTGGGAGCTGGCCGCAAAAGCGCAGGATTCCTTCAGGCCCTATTCTGGTCCCGGGCGGCAGGCTGAGGCTGTGGTTAATTCTTCTTCCTGATGGGAAAATAGAGTGACCTGTGCCTGTCCCAACACCTAGAGCTAGTGTCTCATTGGTTCCCCCTCTTCCCGTTCATCCTCAGGACCAATTGCAACCTGTACGGAACAGGAGGTTAAAGGTGCTGATTCTCAAGGAGGGAGATTGCTAGTAAAGCGGCTGGAATGGCGAACCCGAGCACAAGGAGATGAGAAATGAGGTGCGTTTTAGAAACCTTTCCCGATCACACGATGTACCATCTTCTGGGATTCTCATGCATGTTTTCGATGTAGGAAGATGCCCTTGAACCTGGAGATTTGGGACCCATGGGATGGGTACCACGCAGTATTACTCTAAAGGGTCTGCATTTGCTCACCCAACCTCACCAAACCTCTCAGCCCCAAGAGTGTCCACCCTTATGCCTCAATCAGCTGTGGGTCTAGATATGGTCAATCCAGGTGGCATCACAGCCCTTGAACGAATTTTGTAAGAATTTCTCTCTCTTTCACTGTCTTTGTTTCACGGGATTTTAAAAGTGATTGATTTTTATAAAGGGGTTTAGCTGCTTTTCACTGCTGTGTTTATGCCGCTTTACACCCACTTGACTCACTTACAGAGGGATATCAGTACATAGGTTTTAAGATTCTTACTAGTCAGATATATTCTTGGGCGGTGAATAGGGGGTTTTGAGTCCAGATCACTGAGCAAAGAGTAGGTCTTGTCTATTACATATTGGGTTTATGGAACGGTCTCTGAGCTAATTTGAAACCCTTGTTTTAGGCATCACCCCACCTCACCTTACCCGTTAAGCAGCCATAGTGTGTTTTCTAAACGTGTGACTCTGTTCTGTTTTGTAATTCAGTTCAAGGGTAGCGGTTTTTACATTCCCTCTATAAGTGATATCTTATGATAAGTGTCTTTTTCTGTGTGACTTATTTCACTTAGAATCGTCGTACCTAAATCCACTCATCATGCTGCTACTAGCCTTATGACGTTGATTTCATGGCTGAGTGATATTCCATTGTACAAAAGGACCACAACTTCTTTATCCATTTTTCTCTTTCCTGGGATATTTAAGGTGTAACGAAGTGGAGGTTCTTGTCAACAGAGCAGCCCTAAACTTTGGGGTGCCTGTGCCTTGCTGATTTTTAGTTTTCCCAATTTATACGCCCGTGAGTGGAAGTGCCCTATGCTCTCTAAGCTGAGTTTTTTCGATGTTTCAGGACACACCGTACACTTCTGCAGAGTGGCTGTTGGCAATTTACATCCCGCCCATCACCGTAGCAAGGCTCCCGTTTCTCCATGGCCTGTCCTGCATTTCTGGTTTTGACACTTTATTCAGCATGGCCCTTTTGACCGATGGGAAGCGAGACTTCCTTGTAGCGCTGATTTGCCTTTCCAGGTTGCTTGGTTGGCCAAAAAGGGCGTATGCGTTTTTTCCTGAATATATTCAGGAAAAAACGCATACGCCCTTTTTGGCCAAGGGCATCATTGTCGAGGTTTTGCCGCTTTTCCCGTGCTTTAAAGGCGATTCGAATCTACCTCCTGAAATCTGTTTCCTGCAATTCTGCCTTGCTTTCAAATCCTCTTCGTTGTCTTCCGTCAATATATTTGTGGACGAGAGTTATCATTTATAACTCTGCAGGTTTGTGAATTGCAGTGCCCCTGAGCTCCATTTTTCAACTCGCTTTCTTGGGAGCTGGCCGCAAAAGCGCAGGATTCCTTCAGGCCCTATTCTGGTCCCGGGCGGCAGGCTGAGGCTGTGGTTAATTCTTCTTCCTGATGGGAAAATAGAGTGACCTGTGCCTGTCCCAACACCTAGAGCTAGTGTCTCATTGGTTCCCCCTCTTCCCGTTCATCCTCAGGACCAATTGCAACCTGTACGGAACAGGAGGTTAAAGGTGCTGATTCTCAAGGAGGGAGATTGCTAGTAAAGCGGCTGGAATGGCGAACCCGAGCACAAGGAGATGAGAAATGAGGTGCGTTTTAGAAACCTTTCCCGATCACACGATGTACCATCTTCTGGGATTCTCATGCATGTTTTCGATGTAGGAAGATGCCCTTGAACCTGGAGATTTGGGACCCATGGGATGGGTACCACGCAGTATTACTCTAAAGGGTCTGCGTTTGCTCACCCAACCTCACCAAACCTCTCAGCCCCAAGAGTGTCCACCCTTATGCCTCAATCAGCTGTGGGTCTAGATATGGTCAATCCAGGTGGCATCACAGCCCTTGAACGAATTTTGTAAGAATTTCTCTCTCTTTCACTGTCTTTGTTTCACGGGATTTTAAAAGTGATTGATTTTTATAAAGGGGTTTAGCTGCTTTTCACTGCTGTGTTTATGCCGCTTTACACCCACTTGACTCACTTACAGAGGGATATCAGTACATAGGTTTTAAGATTCTTACTAGTCAGATATATTCTTGGGCGGTGAATAGGGGGTTTTGAGTCCAGATCACTGAGCAAAGAGTAGGTCTTGTCTATTACATATTGGGTTTATGGAACGGTCTCTGAGCTAATTTGAAACCCTTGTTTTATGCATCACCCCACCTCACCTTTCCCGTTAAGCAGCCATAGTGTGTTTTCTAAACGTGTGACTCTGTTCTGTTTTGTAATTCAGTTCAAGGGTAGCGGTTTTTACATTCCCTCTATAAGTGATATCTTATGATAAGTGTCTTTTTCTGTGTGACTTATTTCACTTAGAATCGTCGTACCTAAATCCACTCATCATGCTGCTACTAGCCTTATGACGTTGATTTCATGGCTGAGTGATATTCCATTGTACAAAAGGACCACAACTTCTTTATCCATTTTTCTCTTTCCTGGGATATTTAAGGTGTAACGAAGTGGAGGTTCTTGTCAACAGAGCAGCCCTAAACTTTGGGGTGCCTGTGCCTTGCTGATTTTTAGTTTTCCCAATTTATACGCCCGTGAGTGGAAGTGCCCTATGCTCTCTAAGCTGAGTTTTTTCGATGTTTCAGGACACACCGTACACTTCTGCAGAGTGGCTGTTGGCAATTTACATCCCGCCCATCAGCGTAGCAAGGCTCCCGTTTCTCCATGGCCTGTCCTGCATTTCTGGTTTTGACACTTTATTCAGCATGGCCCTTTTGACCGATGGGAAGCGAGACTTCCTTGTAGCGCTGATTTGCCTTTCCAGGTTGCTTGGTTGGCCAAAAAGGGCGTATGCGTTTTTTCCTGAATATATTCAGGAAAAAACGCATACGCCCTTTTTGGCCAAGGGCATCATTGTCGAGGTTTTGCCGCTTTTCCCGTGCTTTAAAGGCGATTCGAATCTACCTCCTGAAATCTGTTTCCTGCAATTCTGCCTTGCTTTCAAATCCTCTCTGTTGTCTTCCGTCAATATATTTGTGGACGAGAGTTATCATTTATAACTCTGCAGGTTTGTGAATTGCAGTGCCCCTGAGCTCCATTTTTCAACTCGCTTTCTTGGGAGCTGGCCGCAAAAGCGCAGGATTGCTTCAGGCCCTATTCTGGTCCCGGGCGGCAGGCTGAGCCTGTGGTTAATTCTTCTTCCTGATGGGAAAATAGAGTGACCTGTGCCTGTCCCAACACCTAGAGCTAGTGTCTCATTGGTTCCCCCTCTTCCCGTTCATCCTCAGGACAAATTGCAACCTGTACGGAACAGGAGGTTAAAGGTGCTGATTCTCAAGGAGGGAGATTGCTAGTAAAGCGGCTGGAATGGCGAACCCGAGCACAAGGAGATGAGAAATGAGGTGCGTTTTAGAAACCTTTCCCGATCACACGATGTACCATCTTCTGGGATTCTCATGCATGTTTTCGATGTAGGAAGATGCCCTTGAACCTGGAGATTTGGGACCCATGGGATGGGTACCACGCAGTATTACTCTAAAGGGTCTGCATTTGCTCACCCAACCTCACCAAACCTCTCAGCCCCAAGAGTGTCCACCCTTATGCCTCAATCAGCTGTGGGTCTAGATATGGTCAATCCAGGTGGCATCACAGCCCTTGAACGAATTTTGTAAGAATTTCTCTCTCTTTCACTGTCTTTGTTTCACGGGATTTTAAAAGTGATTGATTTTTATAAAGGGGTTTAGCTGCTTTTCACTGCTGTGTTTATGCCGCTTTACACCCACTTGACTCACTTACAGAGGGATATCAGTACATAGGTTTTAAGATTCTTACTAGTCAGATATATTCTTGGGCGGTGAATAGGGGGTTTTGAGTCCAGATCACTGAGCAAAGAGTAGGTCTTGTCTATTACATATTGGGTTTATGGAACGGTCTCTGAGCTAATTTGAAACCCTTGTTTTATGCATCACCCCACCTCACCTTACCCGTTAAGCAGCCATAGTGTGTTTTCTAAACGTGTGACTCTGTTCTGTTTTGTAATTCAGTTCAAGGGTAGCGGTTTTTACATTCCCTCTATAAGTGATATCTTATGATAAGTGGCTTTTTCTGTGTGACTTATTTCACTTAGAATCGTCGTACCTAAATCCACTCATCATGCTGCTACTAGCCTTATGACGTTGATTTCATGGCTGAGTGATATTCCATTGTACAAAAGGACCACAACTTCTTTATCCATTTTTCTCTTTCCTGGGATATTTAAGGTGTAACGAAGTGGAGGTTCTTGTCAACAGAGCAGCCCTAAACTTTGGGGTGCCTGTGCCTTGCTGATTTTTAGTTTTCCCAATTTATACGCCCGTGAGTGGAAGTGCCCTATGCTCTCTAAGCTGAGTTTTTTCGATGTTTCAGGACACACCGTACACTTCTGCAGAGTGGCTGTTGGCAATTTACATCCCGCCCATCAGCGTAGCAAGGCTCCCGTTTCTCCATGGCCTGTCCTGCATTTCTGGTTTTGACACTTTATTCAGCATGGCCCTTTTGACCGATGGGAAGCGAGACTTCTTTGTAGCGCTGATTTGCCTTTCCAGGTTGCTTGGTTGGCCAAAAAGGGCGTATGCGTTTTTTCCTGAATATATTCAGGAAAAAACGCATACGCCCTTTTTGGCCAAGGGCATCATTGTCGAGGTTTTGCCGCTTTTCCCGTGCTTTAAAGGCGATTCGAATCTACCTCCTGAAATCTGTTTCCTGCAATTCTGCCTTGCTTTCAAATCCTCTCTGTTGTCTTCCGTCAATATATTTGTGGACGAGAGTTATCATTTATAACTCTGCAGGTTTGTGAATTGCAGTGCCCCTGAGCTCCATTTTTCAACTCGCTTTCTTGGGAGCTGGCCGCAAAAGCGCAGGATTCCTTCAGGCCCTATTCTGGTCCCGGGCGGCAGGCTGAGGCTGTGGTTAATTCTTCTTCCTGATGGGAAAATAGAGTGACCTGTGCCTGTCCCAACACCTAGAGCTAGTGTCTCATTGGTTCCCCCTCTTCCCGTTCATCCTCAGGACCAATTGCAACCTGTACGGAACAGGAGGTTAAAGGTGCTGATTCTCAAGGAGGGAGATTGCTAGTAAAGCGGCTGGAATGGCGAACCCGAGCACAAGGAGATGAGAAATGAGGTGCGTTTTAGAAACCTTTCCCGATCACACGATGTACCATCTTCTGGGATTCTCATGCATGTTTTCGATGTAGGAAGATGCCCTTGAACCTGGAGATTTGGGACCCATGGGATGGGTACCACGCAGTATTACTCTAAAGGGTCTGCATTTGCTCACCCAACCTCACCAAACCTCTCAGCCCCAAGAGTGTCCACCCTTATGCCTCAATCAGCTGTGGGTCTAGATATGGTCAATCCAGGTGGCATCACAGCCCTTGAACGAATTTTGTAAGAATTTCTCTCTCTTTCACTGTCTTTGTTTCACGGGATTTTAAAAGTGATTGATTTTTATAAAGGGGTTTAGCTGCTTTTCACTGCTGTGTTTATGCCGCTTTACACCCACTTGACTCACTTACAGAGGGATATCAGTACATAGGTTTTAAGATTCTTACTAGTCAGATATATTCTTGGGCGGTGAATAGGGGGTTTTGAGTCCAGATCACTGAGCAAAGAGTAGGTCTTGTCTATTACATATTGGGTTTATGGAACGGTCTCTGAGCTAATTTGAAACCCTTGTTTTATGCATCACCCCACCTCACCTTACCCGTTAAGCAGCCATAGTGTGTTTTCCAAACGTGTGACTCTGTTCTGTTTTGTAATTCAGTTCAAGGGTAGCGGTTTTTACATTCCCTCTATAAGTGATATCTTATGATAAGTGTCTTTTTCTGTGTGACTTATTTCACTTAGAATCGTCGTACCTAAATCCACTCATCATGCTGCTACTAGCCTTATGACGTTGATTTCATGGCTGAGTGATATTCCATTGTACAAAAGGACCACAACTTCTTTATCCATTTTTCTCTTTCCTGGGATATTTAAGGTGTAACGAAGTGGAGGTTCTTGTCAACAGAGCAGCCCTAAACTTTGGGGTGCCTGTGCCTTGCTGATTTTTAGTTTTCCCAATTTATACGCCCGTGAGTGGAAGTGCCCTATGCTCTCTAAGCTGAGTTTTTTCGATGTTTCAGGACACACCGTACACTTCTGCAGAGTGGCTGTTGGCAATTTACATCCCGCCCATCAGCGTAGCAAGGCTCCCGTTTCTCCATGGCCTGTCCTGCATTTCTGGTTTTGACACTTTATTCAGCATGGCCCTTTTGACCGATGGGAAGCGAGACTTCCTTGTAGCGCTGATTTGCCTTTCCAGGTTGCTTGGTTGGCCAAAAAGGGCGTATGCGTTTTTTCCTGAATATATTCAGGAAAAAACGCATACGCCCTTTTTGGCCAAGGGCATCATTGTCGAGGTTTTGCCGCTTTTCCCGTGCTTTAAAGGCGATTCGAATCTACCTCCTGAAATCTGTTTCCTGCAATTCTGCCTTGCTTTCAAATCCTCTCTGTTGTCTTCCGTCAATATATTTGTGGACGAGAGTTATCATTTATAACTCTGCAGGTTTGTGAATTGCAGTGCCCCTGAGCTCCATTTTTCAACTCGCTTTCTTGGGAGCTGGCCGCAAAAGCGCAGGATTGCTTCAGGCCCTATTCTGGTCCCGGGCGGCAGGCTGAGGCTGTGGTTAATTCTTCTTCCTGATGGGAAAATAGAGTGACCTGTGCCTGTCCCCACACCTAGAGCTAGTGTCTCATTGGTTCCCCCTCTTCCCGTTCATCCTCAGGACCAATTGCAACCTGTACGGAACAGGAGGTTAAAGGTGCTGATTCTCAAGGAGGGAGATTGCTAGTAAAGCGGCTGGAATGGCGAACCCGAGCACAAGGAGATGAGAAATGAGGTGCGTTTTAGAAACCTTTCCCGATCACACGATGTACCATCTTCTGGGATTCTCATGCATGTTTTCGATGTAGGAAGATGCCCTTGAACCTGGAGATTTGGGACCCATGGGATGGGTACCACGCAGTATTACTCTAAAGGGTCTGCATTTGCTCACCCAACCTCACCAAACCTCTCAGCCCCAAGAGTGTCCACCCTTATGCCTCAATCAGCTGTGGGTCTAGATATGGTCAATCCAGGTGGCATCACAGCCCTTGAACGAATTTTGTAAGAATTTCTCTCTCTTTCACTGTCTTTGTTTCACGGGATTTTAAAAGTGATTGATTTTTATAAAGGGGTTTAGCTGCTTTTCACTGCTGTGTTTATGCCGCTTTACACCCACTTGACTCACTTACAGAGGGATATCAGTACATAGGTTTTAAGATTCTTACTAGTCAGATATATTCTTGGGCGGTGAATAGGGGGTTTTGAGTCCAGATCACTGAGCAAAGAGTAGGTCTTGTCTATTACATATTGGGTTTATGGAACGGTCTCTGAGCTAATTTGAAACCCTTGTTTTATGCATCACCCCACCTCACCTTACCCGTTAAGCAGCCATAGTGTGTTTTCTAAACGTGTGACTCTGTTCTGTTTTGTAATTCAGTTCAAGGGTAGCGGTTTTTACATTCCCTCTATAAGTGATATCTTATGATAAGTGTCTTTTTCTGTGTGACTTATTTCACTTAGAATCGTCGTACCTAAATCCACTCATCATGCTGCTACTAGCCTTATGACGTTGATTTCATGGCTGAGTGATATTCCATTGTACAAAAGGACCACAACTTCTTTATCCATTTTTCTCTTTCCTGGGATATTTAAGGTGTAACGAAGTGGAGGTTCTTGTCAACAGAGCAGCCCTAAACTTTGGGGTGCCTGTGCCTTGCTGATTTTTAGTTTTCCCAATTTATACGCCCGTGAGTGGAAGTGCCCTATGCTCTCTAAGCTGAGTTTTTTCGATGTTTCAGGACACACCGTACACTTCTGCAGAGTGGCTGTTGGCAATTTACATCCCGCCCATCAGCGTAGCAAGGCTCCCGTTTCTCCATGGCCTGTCCTGCATTTCTGGTTTTGACACTTTATTCAGCATGGCCCTTTTGACCGATGGGAAGCGAGACTTCCTTGTAGCGCTGATTTGCCTTTCCAGGTTGCTTGGTTGGCCAAAAAGGGCGTATGCGTTTTTTCCTGAATATATTCAGGAAAAAACGCATACGCCCTTTTTGGCCAAGGGCATCATTGTCGAGGTTTTGCCGCTTTTCCCGTGCTTTAAAGGCGATTCGAATCTACCTCCTGAAATCTGTTTCCTGCAATTCTGCCTTGCTTTCAAATCCTCTCTGTTGTCTTCCGTCAATATATTTGTGGACGAGAGTTATCATTTATAACTCTGCAGGTTTGTGAATTGCAGTGCCCCTGAGCTCCATTTTTCAACTCGCTTTCTTGGGAGCTGGCCGCAAAAGCGCAGGATTGCTTCAGGCCCTATTCTGGTCCCGGGCGGCAGGCTGAGCCTGTGGTTAATTCTTCTTCCTGATGGGAAAATAGAGTGACCTGTGCCTGTCCCAACACCTAGAGCTAGTGTCTCATTGGTTCCCCCTCTTCCCGTTCATCCTCAGGACCAATTGCAACCTGTACGGAACAGGAGGTTAAAGGTGCTGATTCTCAAGGAGGGAGATTGCTAGTAAAGCGGCTGGAATGGCGAACCCGAGCACAAGGAGATGAGAAATGAGGTGCGTTTTAGAAACCTTTCCCGATCACACGATGTACCATCTTCTGGGATTCTCATGCATGTTTTCGATGTAGGAAGATGCCCTTGAACCTGGAGATTTGGGACCCATGGGATGGGTACCACGCAGTATTACTCTAAAGGGTCTGCATTTGCTCACCCAACCTCACCAAACCTCTCAGCCCCAAGAGTGTCCACCCTTATGCCTCAATCAGCTGTGGGTCTAGATATGGTCAATCCAGGTGGCATCACAGCCCTTGAACGAATTTTGTAAGAATTTCTCTCTCTTTCACTGTCTTTGTTTCACGGGATTTTAAAAGTGATTGATTTTTATAAAGGGGTTTAGCTGCTTTTCACTGCTGTGTTTATGCCGCTTTACACCCACTTGACTCACTTACAGAGGGATATCAGTACATAGGTTTTAAGATTCTTACTAGTCAGATATATTCTTGGGCGGTGAATAGGGGGTTTTGAGTCCAGATCACTGAGCAAAGAGTAGGTCTTGTCTATTACATATTGGGTTTATGGAACGGTCTCTGAGCTAATTTGAAACCCTTGTTTTATGCATCACCCCACCTCACCTTACCCGTTAAGCAGCCATAGTGTGTTTTCTAAACGTGTGACTCTGTTCTGTTTTGTAATTCAGTTCAAGGGTAGCGGTTTTTACATTCCCTCTATAAGTGATATCTTATGATAAGTGGCTTTTTCTGTGTGACTTATTTCACTTAGAATCGTCGTACCTAAATCCACTCATCATGCTGCTACTAGCCTTATGACGTTGATTTCATGGCTGAGTGATATTCCATTGTACAAAAGGACCACAACTTCTTTATCCATTTTTCTCTTTCCTGGGATATTTAAGGTGTAACGAAGTGGAGGTTCTTGTCAACAGAGCAGCCCTAAACTTTGGGGTGCCTGTGCCTTGCTGATTTTTAGTTTTCCCAATTTATACGCCCGTGAGTGGAAGTGCCCTATGCTCTCTAAGCTGAGTTTTTTCGATGTTTCAGGACACACCGTACACTTCTGCAGAGTGGCTGTTGGCAATTTACATCCCGCCCATCAGCGTAGCAAGGCTCCCGTTTCTCCATGGCCTGTCCTGCATTTCTGGTTTTGACACTTTATTCAGCATGGCCCTTTTGACCGATGGGAAGCGAGACTTCTTTGTAGCGCTGATTTGCCTTTCCAGGTTGCTTGGTTGGCCAAAAAGGGCGTATGCGTTTTTTCCTGAATATATTCAGGAAAAAACGCATACGCCCTTTTTGGCCAAGGGCATCATTGTCGAGGTTTTGCCGCTTTTCCCGTGCTTTAAAGGCGATTCGAATCTACCTCCTGAAATCTGTTTCCTGCAATTCTGCCTTGCTTTCAAATCCTCTCTGTTGTCTTCCGTCAATATATTTGTGGACGAGAGTTATCATTTATAACTCTGCAGGTTTGTGAATTGCAGTGCCCCTGAGCTCCATTTTTCAACTCGCTTTCTTGGGAGCTGGCCGCAAAAGCGCAGGATTCCTTCAGGCCCTATTCTGGTCCCGGGCGGCAGGCTGAGCCTGTGGTTAATTCTTCTTCCTGATGGGAAAATAGAGTGACCTGTGCCTGTCCCAACACCTAGAGCTAGTGTCTCATTGGTTCCCCCTCTTCCCGTTCATCCTCAGGACCAATTGCAACCTGTACGGAACAGGAGGTTAAAGGTGCTGATTCTCAAGGAGGGAGATTGCTAGTAAAGCGGCTGGAATGGCGAACCCGAGCACAAGGAGATGAGAAATGAGGTGCGTTTTAGAAACCTTTCCCGATCACACGATGTACCATCTTCTGGGATTCTCATGCATGTTTTCGATGTAGGAAGATGCCCTTGAACCTGGAGATTTGGGACCCATGGGATGGGTACCACGCAGTATTACTCTAAAGGGTCTGCATTTGCTCACCCAACCTCACCAAACCTCTCAGCCCCAAGAGTGTCCACCCTTATGCCTCAATCAGCTGTGGGTCTAGATATGGTCAATCCAGGTGGCATCACAGCCCTTGAACGAATTTTGTAAGAATTTCTCTCTCTTTCACTGTCTTTGTTTCACGGGATTTTAAAAGTGATTGATTTTTATAAAGGGGTTTAGCTGCTTTTCACTGCTGTGTTTATGCCGCTTTACACCCACTTGACTCACTTACAGAGGGATATCAGTACATAGGTTTTAAGATTCTTACTAGTCAGATATATTCTTGGGCGGTGAATAGGGGGTTTTGAGTCCAGATCACTGAGCAAAGAGTAGGTCTTGTCTATTACATATTGGGTTTATGGAACGGTCTCTGAGCTAATTTGAAACCCTTGTTTTAGGCATCACCCCACCTCACCTTACCCGTTAAGCAGCCATAGTGTGTTTTCTAAACGTGTGACTCTGTTCTGTTTTGTAATTCAGTTCAAGGGTAGCGGTTTTTACATTCCCTCTATAAGTGATATCTTATGATAAGTGGCTTTTTCTGTGTGACTTATTTCACTTAGAATCGTCGTACCTAAATCCACTCATCATGCTGCTACTAGCCTTATGACGTTGATTTCATGGCTGAGTGATATTCCATTGTACAAAAGGACCACAACTTCTTTATCCATTTTTCTCTTTCCTGGGATATTTAAGGTGTAACGAAGTGGAGGTTCTTGTCAACAGAGCAGCCCTAAACTTTGGGGTGCCTGTGCCTTGCTGATTTTTAGTTTTCCCAATTTATACGCCCGTGAGTGGAAGTGCCCTATGCTCTCTAAGCTGAGTTTTTTCGATGTTTCAGGACACACCGTACACTTCTGCAGAGTGGCTGTTGGCAATTTACATCCCGCCCATCACCGTAGCAAGGCTCCCGTTTCTCCATGGCCTGTCCTGCATTTCTGGTTTTGACACTTTATTCAGCATGGCCCTTTTGACCGATGGGAAGCGAGACTTCCTTGTAGCGCTGATTTGCCTTTCCAGGTTGCTTGGTTGGCCAAAAAGGGCGTATGCGTTTTTTCCTGAATATATTCAGGAAAAAACGCATACGCCCTTTTTGGCCAAGGGCATCATTGTCGAGGTTTTGCCGCTTTTCCCGTGCTTTAAAGGCGATTCGAATCTACCTCCTGAAATCTGTTTCCTGCAATTCTGCCTTGCTTTCAAATCCTCTTCGTTGTCTTCCGTCAATATATTTGTGGACGAGAGTTATCATTTATAACTCTGCAGGTTTGTGAATTGCAGTGCCCCTGAGCTCCATTTTTCAACTCGCTTTCTTGGGAGCTGGCCGCAAAAGCGCAGGATTCCTTCAGGCCCTATTCTGGTCCCGGGCGGCAGGCTGAGGCTGTGGTTAATTCTTCTTCCTGATGGGAAAATAGAGTGACCTGTGCCTGTCCCAACACCTAGAGCTAGTGTCTCATTGGTTCCCCCTCTTCCCGTTCATCCTCAGGACCAATTGCAACCTGTACGGAACAGGAGGTTAAAGGTGCTGATTCTCAAGGAGGGAGATTGCTAGTAAAGCGGCTGGAATGGCGAACCCGAGCACAAGGAGATGAGAAATGAGGTGCGTTTTAGAAACCTTTCCCGATCACACGATGTACCATCTTCTGGGATTCTCATGCATGTTTTCGATGTAGGAAGATGCCCTTGAACCTGGAGATTTGGGACCCATGGGATGGGTACCACGCAGTATTACTCTAAAGGGTCTGCGTTTGCTCACCCAACCTCACCAAACCTCTCAGCCCCAAGAGTGTCCACCCTTATGCCTCAATCAGCTGTGGGTCTAGATATGGTCAATCCAGGTGGCATCACAGCCCTTGAACGAATTTTGTAAGAATTTCTCTCTCTTTCACTGTCTTTGTTTCACGGGATTTTAAAAGTGATTGATTTTTATAAAGGGGTTTAGCTGCTTTTCACTGCTGTGTTTATGCCGCTTTACAGCCACTTGACTCACTTACAGAGAGATATCAATACATAGGTTTTAAGATTCTTACTAGTCAGATATAATCTTGGGCGGTGAATAGGGGGTGTTGAGTCCAGTTCACTGAGCAAGGATTAGGTCGTGTCTATTACATATTGGGTTTATGGAACGGTATCTGAGCTAATTTGAAACCCTTGTTTTATGCATCACCCCACCTCACCTTTCCCGTTAAGCAGCCATAGTGTGTTTTCTAAACGTGTGACTCTGTTCTGTTTTGTAATTCAGTTCAAGGGTCACGGTTTTTACATTCCCTCTATAAGTGATATCTTATGGTAAGTGTCTTTTTCTGTGTGACTTATTTCACTTAGAATCGTCATACCTAAATTCACTCATCATGCTGCTACTAGCCTTATGACGTTGATTTCATGGCTGAGTGATATCCCATTGTACATAAGGACTACAACTTCTTTATCTATTTTTCTCTTTGTTGGGATATTTACGTTGCAACGAAGTGGAGGTTCTTGTCAACAGAGCAGCCCTAAATTTTGGGGTGCCTGTGTCTTGCTGATTTTTAGTTTTCCCAATTTATACGCCCATGAGTGGAAGTGCCCTATGCTCTCTAAGCTGAGTTTTTTCGATGTTTCAGGACACACCGTACACTTCTCCAGAGTGGCGGTTCGCAATTTACATCCCGCCCATCAGCGTAGCAAGGCTCCCGTTTCTCCATGGCCTGTCCTGCATTTCTGGTTTTGACACTTTATTCAGCATGGCCCTTTTGACCGATGGGAAGCGAGACTTCTTTGTAGCGCTGATTTGCCTTTCCAGGTTGCTTGGTTGGCCAAAAAGGGCGTATGCGTTTTTTCCTGAATATATTCAGGAAAAAACGCATACGCCCTTTTTGGCCAAGGGCATCATTGTCGAGGTTTTGCCGCTTTTCCCGTGCTTTAAAGGCGATTCGAATCTACCTCCTGAAATCTGTTTCCTGCAATTCTGCCTTGCTTTCAAATCCTCTTCGTTGTCTTCCATCAATATATTTGTGGACGAGAGTTATCATTTATAACTCTGCAGGTTTGTGAATTGCAGTGCCCCTGAGCTCCATTTTTCAACTCGCTTTCTTGGGAGCTGCCCGCAAAAGCGCAGGATTGCTTTAGGCCCTATTCTGGTTCCGGGCGGAAGGCTGAGCCTCTGGTTAATTCTTCTTCCTGATGGGAAAATAGAGTGACCTGTGCCTGTCCCAACACCTAAAGCTAGTGTCTCATTGGTTCCCCCTCTTCCCGTTCATCCTCAGGACAAATTGCAACCTGTACGGAACAGGAGGTTAAAGGTGCTGATTCTCCAAGGAGGGAGATTGCTAGTAAAGCGGCTGGAATGGCGAACCCGAGCACAAGGAGATGAGAAATGAGGTGCGTTTTAGAAACCTTTCCCGATCACACGGTGTACCATCTTCTGGGTTTCTCATGCACGTTTTCGAAGTAGGAAGATGCCCTTGAACCTGGAGATTTGGGACCGATGGGATGGGAACCACGCAGTTTTAATTTAAAGGGTCTGCGTTTGCTCACCCAACCTCACCAAACCTCTCAGCCCCAAGAGTGTCCACCCTTATGTCTCAATCAGCTGTGGGTCTACATATGGTCAATCCAGGTGGCATCACAGCCCCTGAACGAATTTAGTAAGAATTTCTCTATCTTTCACTGTCTTTGTTTCACGGGTTTTTAAAAGTGATTGATTTTTATAAAGGGGTTTAGCTGCTTTTCACTGCTGTGTTTATGCCGCTTTACAGCCAATTGACTCACTTACAGTGAGATATCAATACATAGGTTTTAAGATTCTTACTAGTCAGATATTATCTTGGGCGGTGAATAGGGGGTGTTGAGTCCAGTTCACTGAGCAAGGAGTAGGTCGTGTCTATTACATATTGGGTTTATGGATCGGTATCTGAGCTAATTTGAAACCCTTGTTTTATGCATCACCCCACCTCACCTTTCCCGTTAAGCAGCCATAGTGTGTTTTCTAAACGTGTGACTCTATTCTGTTTTGTAATTCAGTTCAAGGGTCGCGGTTTTTACATTCCCTCTATAAGTGATATCTTATGATAAGTGTCTTTTTCTGTGTGACTTATTTCACTTAGAATCGTCATACCTAAATTCACTCATCATGCTGCTACTAGCCTTATGACGTTGATTTCATGGCTGAGTGATATCCCATTGTACATAAGGACTACAACTTCTTTATCCATTTTTCTCTTTCTTGGGATATTTACGTTGCAACGAAGTGGAGGTTCTTGTCAACAGAGCAGCCCTAAATTTTGGGGTGCCTGTGTCTTGCTGATTTTTAGTTTTCCCAATTTATACGCCCATGAGTGGAAGTGCCCTATGCTCTCTAAGCTGAGTTTTTTCGATGTTTCAGGACACACCGTACACTTCTCCAGAGTGGCGGTTCGCAATTTACATCCCGCCCATCAGCGTAGCAAGGCTCCCGTTTCTCCATGGCCTGTCCTGCATTTCTGGTTTTGACACTTTATTCAGCATGGCCCTTTTGACCGATGGGAAGCGAGACTTCTTTGTAGCGCTGATTTGCCTTTCCAGGTTGCTTGGTTGGCCAAAAAGGGCGTATGCGTTTTTTCCTGAATATATTCAGGAAAAAACGCATACGCCCTTTTTGGCCAAGGGCATCATTGTCGAGGTTTTGCCGCTTTTCCCGTGCTTTAAAGGCGATTCGAATCTACCTCCTGAAATCTGTTTCCTGCAATTCTGCCTTGCTTTCAAATCCTCTTCGTTGTCTTCCATCAATATATTTGTGGACGAGAGTTATCATTTATAACTCTGCAGGTTTGTGAATTGCAGTGCCCCTGAGCTCCATTTTTCAACTCGCTTTCTTGGCAGCTGGCCGCAAAAGCGCAGGATTGCTTTAGGCCCTATTCTGGTTCCGGGCGGAAGGCTGAGCCTGTGGTTAATTCTTCTTCCTGATGGGAAAATAGAGTGACCTGTGCCTGTCCCAACACCTAAAGCTAGTGTCTCATTGGTTCCCCCTCTTCCCGTTCATCCTCAGGACAAATTGCAACCTGTACGGAACAGGAGGTTAAAGGTGCTGATTCTCCAAGGAGGGAGATTGCTAGTAAAGCGGCTGGAATGGCGAACCCGAGCACAAGGAGATGAGAAATGAGGTGCGTTTTAGAAACCTTTCCCGATCACACGGTGTACCATCTTCTGGGTTTCTCATGCACGTTTTCGAAGTAGGAAGATGCCCTTGAACCTGGAGATTTGGGACCCATGGGATGGGAACCACGCAGTATTACTTTAAAGGGTCTGCGTTTGCTCACCCAACCTCACGAAACCTCTCAGGCCAAGAGTGTCCACCCTTATGTCTCAATCAGCTGTGGGTCTAGATATGGTCAATCCAGGTGGCATCACAGCCCCTGAACGAATTTAGTAAGAATTTCTCTATCTTTCACTGTCTTTGTTTCACGGGTTTTTAATAGTGATTGATTTTTATAAAGGGGTTTAGCTGCTTTTCACTGCTGTGTTTATGCCGCTTTACACCCAATTGACTCACTTACAGAGAGATATCAATACATAGGTTTTAAGATTCTTAACTAGTCAGATATATTCTTGGGCGGTGAATAGGGGGTGTTGAGTCCAGTTCACTGAGCAAGGATTAGGTCGTGTCTATTACATATTGGGTTTATGGAACGGTATCTGAGCTAATTTGAAACCCTTGTTTTATGCATCACCCCACCTCACCTTTCCCGTTAAGCAGCCATAGTGTGTTTTCTAAACGTGTGACTCTATTCTGTTTTGTAATTCAGTTCAAGGGTCGCGGTTTTTACATTCCCTCTATAAGTGATATCTTATGATAAGTGTCTTTTTCTGTGTGACTTATTTCACTTAGAATCGTCGTACCTAAATCCACTCATCATGCTGCTACTAGCCTTATGACGTTGATTTCATGGCTGAGTGATATTCCATTGTACATAAGGACCACAACTTCTTTATCCATTTTTCTCTTTCCTGGGATATTTAAGGTGTAACGAAGTGGAGGTTCTTGTAAACAGAGCAGCCCTAAACTTTGGGGTGCCTGTGTCTTGCTGATTTTTAGTTTTCCCAATTTATACGCCCATGAGTGGAAGTGCCCTATGCTCTCTAAGCTGAGTTTTTTCGATGTTTCAGGACACACCGTACACTTCTCCAGAGTGGCTGTTGGCAATTTACATCCCGCCCATCAGCGTAGCAAGGCTCCCGTTTCTCCATGGCCTGTCCTGCATTTCTGGGTTTGACACTTTATTCAGCGTGGCCTATTTGACCGATGGGAAGTGAGACTTCTTTGTAGCGCTGATTTGCCTTTCCAGGTTGCTTGGTTGGCCAAAAAGGGCGTATGCGTTTTTTCCTGAATATATTCAGGAAAATACGCATACGCCCTTTTTGGCCAAGGGCATCATTGTCGAGGTTTTGCCACTTTTCCCGTGCTTTAAAGGCGATTCGAATCTACCTCCTGAAATCTGTTTCCTGCAATTCTGCCTTGCTTTCAAATCCTCTTCGTTGTCTTCCGTCAATATATTTGTGGACGAGAGTTATCATTTATAACTCTGCAGGTTTGTGAATTGCAGTGCCCCTGACCTCCATTTTTCAACTCTCTTTCTCGGGAGCTGGCCGCAAAAGCGCAGGATTACTTCAGGCCCTATTCTGGTCCCGGGCGGAAGGCTGAGCCTGTGGTTAATTCTTCTTCCTGATGGGAAAATAGAGTGACCTGTGCCTGTCCCCACACCTAGAGCTAGTGTCTCATTGGTTCCCCCTCTTCCCGTTCATCCTCAGGACAAATTGCAACCTGTACGGAACAGGAGGTTAAAGGTGCTGATTCTCCAAGGAGGGTGATTGCTAGTAAAGCGGCTGGAATGGCGAACCCGAGCACAAGGAGATGAGAAATGAGGTGCGTTTTAGAAACCTTTCCCGATCACACGGTGTACCATCTTCTGGGTTTCTCATGCACGTTTTCGATGTAGGAAGATGCCCTTGAACCAGGAGATTTGGGACCCATGGGATGGGTACCACGCAGTATTACTCTAAAGGGTCTGCGTTTGCTCACCCAACCTCACCAAACCTCTCAGCCGCAAGAGTGTCCACCCTTATGTCTCAATCAGCTGTGGGTCTAGATATGGTTAATCCAGGTGGCATCACAGCCCCTGAACGAATTTAGTAAGAATTTCTCTATCTTTCACTGTCTTTGTTTCACGGGTTTTTAAAAGTGATTGATTTTTATAAAGGGGTTTAGCTGCTTTTCACTGCTGTGTTTATGCCGCTTTACACCCACTTGACTCACTTACAGAGAGATATCAATATATAGGTTTTAAGATTCTTACTAATCAGATATATTCTTGGGCGGTGAATAGGTGGTGTTGAGTCCAGTTCACTGAGCAAGGAGTACGTCGTGTCTATTACATATTGGGTTTATGGAACGGTATCTGAGCTAATTTGAAACCCTTGTTTTATGCATCACCCCACCTCACCTTTCCCTTTAAGCAGCCATAGTGTGTTTTCTAAACGTGTGACTCTGTTCTGTTTTGTAATTCAGTTCAAGGGTAGCGGTTTTTACATTCCCTCTATAAGTGATATCTTATGATAAGTGTCTTTTTCTGTGTGACTTATTTCACTTAGAATCGTCATACCTAAATTCACTCATCATGCTGCTACTAGCCTTATGACGTTGATTTCATGGCTGAGTGATATCCCATTGTACATAAGGACTACAACTTCTTTATCCATTTTTCTCTTTCTTGGGATATTTACGTTGCAACGAAGTGGAGGTTCTTGTCAACAGAGCAGCCCTAAATTTTGGGGTGCCTGTGTCTTGCTGATTTTTAGTTTTCCCAATTTATACGCCCATGAGTGGAAGTGCCCTATGCTCTCTAAGCTGAGTTTTTTCGATGTTTCAGGACACACCGTACACTTCTCCAGAGTGGCGGTTCGCAATTTACATCCCGCCCATCAGCGTAGCAAGGCTCCCGTTTCTCCATGGCCTGTCCTGCATTTCTGGTTTTGACACTTTATTCAGCATGGCCCTTTTGACCGATGGGAAGCGAGACTTCTTTGTAGCGCTGATTTGCCTTTCCAGGTTGCTCGGTTGGCCAAAAAGGGCGTATGCGTTTTTTCCTGAATATATTCAGGAAAAAACGCATACGGCCTTTTTGGCCAAGGGCATCATTGTCGAGGTTTTGCCGCTTTTCCCGTGCTTTAAAGGCGATTCGAATCTACCTCCTGAAATCTGTTTCCTGCAATTCTGCCTTGCTTTCAAATCCTCTTTGTTGTCTTCCATCAATATATTTGTGGACGAGAGTTATCATTTATAACTCTGCAGGTTTGTGAATTGCAGTGCCCCTGAGCTCCATTTTTCAACTCTCTTTCTCGGGAGCTGGCCGCAAAAGCGCAGGATTACTTCAGGCCCTATTCTGGTCCCGGGCGGAAGGCTGAGCCTGTGGTTAATTCTTCTTCCTGATGGGAAAATAGAGTGACCTGTGCCTGTCCCCACACCTAGAGCTAGTGTCTCATTGGTTCCCCCTCTTCCCGTTCATCCTCAGGACAAATTGCAACCTGTACGGAACAGGAGGTTAAAGGTGCTGATTCTCCAAGGAGGGTGATTGCTAGTAAAGCGGCTGGAATGGCGAACCCGAGCACAAGGAGATGAGAAATGAGGTGCGTTTTAGAAACCTTTCCCGATCACACGGTGTACCATCTTCTGGGTTTCTCATGCACGTTTTCGATGTAGGAAGATGCCCTTGAACCAGGAGATTTGGGACCCATGGGATGGGTACCACGCAGTATTACTCTAAAGGGTCTGCGTTTGCTCACCCAACCTCACCAAACCTCTCAGCCGCAAGAGTGTCCACCCTTATGTCTCAATCAGCTGTGGGTCTAGATATGGTTAATCCAGGTGGCATCACAGCCCCTGAACGAATTTAGTAAGAATTTCTCTATCTTTCACTGTCTTTGTTTCACGGGTTTTTAAAAGTGATTGATTTTTATAAAGGGGTTTAGCTGCTTTTCACTGCTGTGTTTATGCCGCTTTACACCCACTTGACTCACTTACAGAGAGATATCAATATATAGGTTTTAAGATTCTTACTAATCAGATATATTCTTGGGCGGTGAATAGGTGGTGTTGAGTCCAGTTCACTGAGCAAGGAGTACGTCGTGTCTATTACATATTGGGTTTATGGAACGGTATCTGAGCTAATTTGAAACCCTTGTTTTATGCATCACCCCACCTCACCTTTCCCTTTAAGCAGCCATAGTGTGTTTTCTAAACGTGTGACTCTGTTCTGTTTTGTAATTCAGTTCAAGGGTAGCGGTTTTTACATTCCCTCTATAAGTGATATCTTATGATAAGTGTCTTTTTCTGTGTGACTTATTTCACTTAGAATCGTCATACCTAAATTCACTCATCATGCTGCTACTAGCCTTATGACGTTGATTTCATGGCTGAGTGATATCCCATTGTACATAAGGACTACAACTTCTTTATCCATTTTTCTCTTTCTTGGGATATTTACGTTGCAACGAAGTGGAGGTTCTTGTCAACAGAGCAGCCCTAAATTTTGGGGTGCCTGTGTCTTGCTGATTTTTAGTTTTCCCAATTTATACGCCCATGAGTGGAAGTGCCCTATGCTCTCTAAGCTGAGTTTTTTCGATGTTTCAGGACACACCGTACACTTCTCCAGAGTGGCGGTTCGCAATTTACATCCCGCCCATCAGCGTAGCAAGGCTCCCGTTTCTCCATGGCCTGTCCTGCATTTCTGGTTTTGACACTTTATTCAGCATGGCCCTTTTGACCGATGGGAAGCGAGACTTCTTTGTAGCGCTGATTTGCCTTTCCAGGTTGCTCGGTTGGCCAAAAAGGGCGTATGCGTTTTTTCCTGAATATATTCAGGAAAAAACGCATACGGCCTTTTTGGCCAAGGGCATCATTGTCGAGGTTTTGCCGCTTTTCCCGTGCTTTAAAGGCGATTCGAATCTACCTCCTGAAATCTGTTTCCTGCAATTCTGCCTTGCTTTCAAATCCTCTTTGTTGTCTTCCATCAATATATTTGTGGACGAGAGTTATCATTTATAACTCTGCAGGTTTGTGAATTGCAGTGCCCCTGAGCTCCATTTTTCAACTCGCTTTCTTGGGAGCTGGCCGCAAAAGCGCAGGATTGCTTTAGGCCCTATTCTGGTTCCGGGCGGAAGGCTGAGCCTGTGGTTAATTCTTCTTCCTGATGGGAAAATAGAGTGACCTGTGCCTGTCCCAACACCTAAAGCTAGTGTCTCATTGGTTCCCCCTCTTCCCGTTCATCCTCAGGACAAATTGCAACCTGTACGGAACAGGAGGTTAAAGGTGCTGATTCTCCAAGGAGGGAGATTGCTAGTAAAGCAGCTGGAATGGCGAACCCGAGCACAAGGAGATGAGAAATGAGGTGCGTTTTAGAAACCTTTCCCGATCACACGGTGTACCATCTTCTGGGTTTCTCATGCACGTTTTCGAAGTAGGAAGATGCCCTTGAACCTGGGGATTTGGGACCCATGGGATGGGAACCACGCAGTATTACTTTAAAGGGTCTGCGTTTGCTCACCCAACCTCACGAAACCTCTCAGCCCCAAGAGTGTCCACCCTTATGTCTCAATCAGCTGTGGGTCTAGATATGGTCAATCCAGGTGGCATCACAGCCCCTGAACGATTTTAGTAAGAATTTCTCTATCTTTCACTGTCTTTGTTTCACGGGTTTTTAAAAGTGATTGATTTTTATAAAGGGGTTTAGCTGCTTTTCACTGCTGTGTTTATGCCGCTTTACACCCAATTGACTCACTTACAGAGAGATATCAATACATAGGTTTTAAGATTCTTACTAGTCAGATATATTCTTGGGCGGTGAATAGGGGGTGTTGAGTCCAGTTCACTGAGCAAGGATTAGGTCGTGTCTATTACATATTGGGTTTATGGAACGGTATCTGAGCTAATTTGAAACCCTTGTTTTATGCATCACCCCACCTCACCTTTCCCGTTAAGCAGCCATAGTGTGTTTTCTAAACGTGTGACTCTGTTCTGTTTTGTAATTCAGTTCAAGGGTCACGGTTTTTACATTCCCTCTATAAGTGATATCTTATGGTAAGTGTCTTTTTCTGTGTGACTTATTTCACTTAGAATCGTCATACCTAAATTCACTCATCATGCTGCTACTAGCCTTATGACGTTGATTTCATGGCTGAGTGATATCCCATTGTACATAAGGACTACAACTTCTTTATCCATTTTTCTCTTTGTTGGGATATTTACGTTGCAACGAAGTGGAGGTTCTTGTCAACAGAGCAGCCCTAAATTTTGGGGTGCCTGTGTCTTGCTGATTTTTAGTTTTCCCAATTTATACGCCCATGAGTGGAAGTGCCCTATGCTCTCTAAGCTGAGTTTTTTCGATGTTTCAGGACACACCGTACACTTCTCCAGAGTGGCGGTTCACAATTTACATCCCGCCCATCAGCGTAGCAAGGCTCCCGTTTCTCCATGGCCTGTCCTGCATTTCTGGTTTTGACACTTTATTCAGCATGGCCCTTTTGACCGATGGGAAGCGAGACTTCTTTGTAGCGCTGATTTGCCTTTCCAGGTTGCTTGGTTGGCCAAAAAGGGCGTATGCGTTTTTTCCTGAATATATTCAGGAAAAAACGCATACGCCCTTTTTGGCCAAGGGCATCATTGTCGAGGTTTTGCCGCTTTTCCCGTGCTTTAAAGGCGATTCGAATCTACCTCCTGAAATCTGTTTCCTGCAATTCTGCCTTGCTTTCAAATCCTCTTTGTTGTCTTCCATCAATATATTTGTGGACGAGAGTTATCATTTATAACTCTGCAGGTTTGTGAATTGCAGTGCCCCTGAGCTCCATTTTTCAACTCGCTTTCTTGGGAGCTGGCCGCAAAAGCGCAGGATTGCTTTAGGCCCTATTCTGGTTCCGGGCGGAAGGCTGAGCCTGTGGTTAATTCTTCTTCCTGATGGGAAAATAGAGTGACCTGTGCCTGTCCCAACACCTAAAGCTAGTGTCTCATTGGTTCCCCCTCTTCCCGTTCATCCTCAGGACAAATTGCAACCTGTACGGAACAGGAGGTTAAAGGTGCTGATTCTCCAAGGAGGGAGATTGCTAGTAAAGCGGCTGGAATGGCGAACCCGAGCACAAGGAGATGAGAAATGAGGTGCGTTTTAGAAACCTTTCCCGATCACACGGTGTACCATCTTCTGCGTTTCTCATGCACGTTTTCGAAGTAGGAAGATGCCCTTGAACCTGGAGATTTGGGACCCATGGGATGGGAACCACGCAGTTTTACTTTAAAGGGTCTGCCTTTGCTCACCCAACCCCACCAAACCTCTCAGCCCCAAGAGTGTCCACCCTTATGTCTCAATCAGCTGTGGGTCTAGATATGGTCAATCCAGGTGGCATCACAGCCCCTGAACGAATTTAGTAAGAATTTCTCTATCTTTCACTGTCTTTGTTTCACGGGTTTTTAAAAGTGATTGATTTTTATAAAGGGGTTTAGCTGCTTTTCACTGCTGTGTTTATGCCGCTTTACACCCACTTGACTCACTTACAGAGAGATATCAATACATAGGTTTTAAGATTCTTACTAGTCAGATATATTCTTGGGCGGTGAATAGGGGGTGTTGAGTCCAGTTCACTGAGCAAGGAGTAGGTCGTGTCTATTACATATTGGGTTTATGGAACGGTATCTGAGCTAATTTGAAACCCTTGTTTTATGCATCACCCCACCTCACCTTTCCCGTTAAGCAGCCATAGTGTGTTTTCTAAACGTGTGACTCTGTTCTGTTTTGTAATTCAGTTCAAGGGTAGCGGTTTTTACATTCCCTCTATAAGTGATATCTTATGATAAGTGTCTTTTTCTGTGTGACTTATTTCACTTAGAATCGTCGTACCTAAATCCACTCATCCTGCTGCTACTAGCCTTATGACGTTGATTTCATGGCTGAGTGATATCCCATTGCACATAAGGACTACAACTTCTTTATCCATTTTTCTCTTTGTTGGGATATTTACGTTGCAACGAAGTGGAGGTTCTTGTCAACAGAGCAGCCCTAAATTTTGGGGTGCCTGTGTCTTGCTGATTTTTAGTTTTCCCAATTTATACGCCCATGAGTGGAAGTGCCCTATGCTCTCTAAGCTGAGTTTTTTCGATGTTTCAGGACACACCGTACACTTCTCCAGAGTGGCGGTTCGCAATTTACATCCCGCCCATCAGCGTAGCAAGGCTCCCGTTTCTCCATGGCCTGTCCTGCATTTCTGGTTTTGACACTTTATTCAGCATGGCCCTTTTGACCGATGGGAAGCGAGACTTCTTTGTAGCGCTGATTTGCCTTTCCAGGTTGCTTGGTTGGCCAAAAAGGGCGTATGCGTTTTTTCCTGAATATATTCAGGAAAAAACGCATACGCCCTTTTTGGCCAAGGGCATCATTGTCGAGGTTTTGCCGCTTTTCCCGTGCTTTAAAGGCGATTCGAATCTACCTCCTGAAATCTGTTTCCTGCAATTCTGCCTTGCTTTCAAATCCTCTTTGTTGTCTTCCATCAATATATTTGTGGACGAGAGTTATCATTTATAACTCTGCAGGTTTGTGAATTGCAGTGCCCCTGAGCTCCATTTTTCAACTCGCTTTCTCGGGAGCTGGCCGCAAAAGCGCAGGATTACTTCAGGCCCTATTCTGGTCCCGGGCGGAAGGCTGAGCCTGTGGTTAATTCTTCTTCCTGATGGGAAAATAGAGTGACCTGTGCCTGTCCCAACACCTAAAGCTAGTGTCTCATTGGTTCTCCCTCTTCCCGTTCATCCTCAGGACAAATTGCAACCTGTACGGAACAGGAGGTTAAAGGTGCTGATTCTCCAAGGAGGGAGATTGCTAGTAAAGCGGCTGGAATGGCGAACCCGAGCACAAGGAGATGAGAAATGAGGTGCGTTTTAGAAACCTTTCCCGATCACACGGTGTACCATCTTCTGCGTTTCTCATGCACGTTTTCGAAGTAGGAAGATGCCCTTGAACCTGGAGATTTGGGACCCATGGGATGGGAACCACGCAGTATTACTTTAAAGGGTCTGCGTTTGCTCACCCAACCTCACCAAACCTCTCAGCCCCAAGAGTGTCCACCCTTATGTCTCAATCAGCTGTGGGTCTAGATATGGTCAATCCAGGTGGCATCACAGCCCCTGAACGAATTTAGTAAGAATTTCTCTCTCTTTCACTGTCTTTGTTTCACGGGTTTTTAAAAGTGATTGATTTTTATAAAGGGGTTTAGCTGCTTTTCACTGCTGTGTTTATGCCGCTTTACACCCACTTGACTCACTTACAGAGAGATATCAATACATAGGTTTTAAGATTCTTACTAGTCAGATATATTCTTGGGCGGTGAATAGGGGGTGTTGAGTCCAGTTCACTGAGCAAGGAGTAGGTCGTGTCTATTACATATTGGGTTTATGGAACGGTATCTGAGCTAATTTGAAACCCTTGTTTTATGCATCACCCCACCTCACCTTTCCCGTTAAGCAGCCATAGTGTGTTTTCTAAACGTGTGACTCTGTTCTGTTTTGTAATTCAGTTCAAGGGTAGCGGTTTTTACATTCCCTCTATAAGTGATATCTTATGATAAGTGTCTTTTTCTGTGTGACTTATTTCACTTAGAATCGTCGTACCTAAATCCACTCATCATGCTGCTACTAGCCTTATGACGTTGATTTCATGGCTGAGTGATATTCCATTGTACATAAGGACCACAACTTCTTTATCCATTTTTCTCTTTCCTGGGATATTTAAGGTGTAACGAAGTGGAGGTTCTTGTCAACAGAGCAGCCCTAAACTTTGGGGTGCCTGTGTCTTGCTGATTTTTAGTTTTCCCAATTTATACGCCCATGAGTGGAAGTGCCCTATGCTCTCTAAGCTGAGTTTTTTCGATGTCTCAGGACACACCGTACACTTCTCCAGAGTGGCTGTTGGCAATTTACATCCCGCCCATCAGCGTAGCAAGGCTCCCGTTTCTCCATGGCCTGTCCTGCATTTCTGGGTTTGACACTTTATTCAGCGTGGC
This sequence comes from Balaenoptera borealis, assembly GCF_965194805.1. Lineage (NCBI taxonomy): Eukaryota > Metazoa > Chordata > Mammalia > Artiodactyla > Balaenopteridae > Balaenoptera > Balaenoptera borealis. The sequence goes on along the minus strand of NW_028123249.1, from coordinate 235,212 downwards.
CTATTTGACCGATGGGAAGCGAGACTTCTTTGTAGCGCTGATTTGCCTTTCCAGGTTGCTTGGTTGGCCAAAAAGGGCGTATGCGTTTTTTCCTGAATATATTCAGGAAAAAACGCATACGCCCTTTTTGGCCAAGGGCATCATTGTCGAGGTTTTGCCGCTTTTCCTGTGCTTTAAAGGCGATTCGAATCTACCTCCTGAAATCTGTTTCCTGCAATTCTGCCTTGCTTTCAAATCCTCTTCGTTGCCCACCCTCAATATATTTGTGGACGAGATTTATCATTTATAACTCTGCAGGTTTGTGAATTGCAGTGCCCCTGAGCTCCATTTTTCAACTCGCTTTCTTGGGAGCTGGCCGCAAAAGCGCAGGATTGCTTCAGGCCCTATTCTGGTTCCGGGCGGAAGGCTGAGCCTGTGGTTAATTCTTCTTCCTGATGGGAAAATAGAGTGACCTGTGCCTGTCCCAACACCTAAAGCTAGTGTCTCATTGGTTCCCCCTCTTCCCGTTCATCCTCAGGACAAATTGCAACCTGTACGGAACAGGAGGTTAAAGGTGCTGATTCTCCAAGGAGGGAGATTGCTAGTAAAGCGGCTGGAATGGCGAACCCGAGCACAAGGAGATGAGAAATGAGGTGCGTTTTAGAAACCTTTCCCGATCACACGGTGTACCATCTTCTGCGTTTCTCATGCACGTTTTCGAAGTAGGAAGATGCCCTTGAACCTGGAGATTTGGGACCCATGGGATGGGAACCACGCAGTTTTACTTTAAAGGGTCTGCCTTTGCTCACCCAACCTCACCAAACCTCTCAGCCCCAAGAGTGTCCACCCTTATGCCTCAATCAGCTGTGGGTCTAGATATGGTCAATCCAGGTGGCATCACAGCCCCTGAACGAATTTAGTAAGAATTTCTCTATCTTTCACTGTCTTTGTTTCACGGGTTTTTAAAAGTGATTGATTTTTATAAAGGGGTTTAGCTGCTTTTCACTGCTGTGTTTATGCCGCTTTACACCCACTTGACTCACTTACAGAGAGATATCAATACATAGGTTTTAAGATTCTTACTAGTCAGATATATTCTTGGGCGGTGAATAGGGGGTGTTGAGTCCAGTTCACTGAGCAAGGAGTAGGTCGTGTCTATTACATATTGGGTTTATGGAACGGTATCTGAGCTAATTTGAAACCCTTGTTTTATGCATCACCCCACCTCACCTTTCCCGTTAAGCAGCCATAGTGTGTTTTCTAAACGTGTGACTCTGTTCTGTTTTGTAATTCAGTTCAAGGGTAGCGGTTTTTACATTCCCTCTATAAGTGATATCTTATGATAAGTGTCTTTTTCTGTGTGACTTATTTCACTTAGAATCGTCATACCTAAATTCACTCATCATGCTGCTACTAGCCTTATGACGTTGATTTCATGGCTGAGTGATATCCCATTGTACATAAGGACTACAACTTCTTTATCCATTTTTCTCTTTCTTGGGATATTTACGTTGCAACGAAGTGGAGGTTCTTGTCAACAGAGCAGCCCTAAATTTTGGGGTGCCTGTGTCTTGCTGATTTTTAGTTTTCCCAATTTATACGCCCATGAGTGGAAGTGCCCTATGCTCTCTAAGCTGAGTTTTTTCGATGTTTCAGGACACACCGTACACTTCTCCAGAGTGGCGGTTCGCAATTTACATCCCGCCCATCAGCGTAGCAAGGCTCCCGTTTCTCCATGGCCTGTCCTGCATTTCTGGTTTTGACACTTTATTCAGCATGGCCCTTTTGACCGATGGGAAGCGAGACTTCTTTGTAGCGCTGATTTGCCTTTCCAGGTTGCTTGGTTGGCCAAAAAGGGCGTATGCGTTTTTTCCTGAATATATTCAGGAAAAAACGCATACGCCCTTTTTGGCCAAGGGCATCATTGTCGAGGTTTTGCCGCTTTTCCCGTGCTTTAAAGGCGATTCGAATCTACCTCCTGAAATCTGTTTCCTGCAATTCTGCCTTGCTTTCAAATCCTCTTCGTTGTCTTCCATCAATATATTTGTGGACGAGAGTTATCATTTATAACTCTGCAGGTTTGTGAATTGCAGTGCCCCTGACCTCCATTTTTCAACTCTCTTTCTCGGGAGCTGGCCGCAAAAGCGCAGGATTACTTCAGGCCCTATTCTGGTCCCGGGCGGAAGGCTGAGCCTGTGGTTAATTCTTCTTCCTGATGGGAAAATAGAGTGACCTGTGCCTGTCCCCACACCTAGAGCTAGTGTCTCATTGGTTCCCCCTCTTCCCGTTCATCCTCAGGACAAATTGCAACCTGTACGGAACAGGAGGTTAAAGGTGCTGATTCTCCAAGGAGGGTGATTGCTAGTAAAGCGGCTGGAATGGCGAACCCGAGCACAAGGAGATGAGAAATGAGGTGCGTTTTAGAAACCTTTCCCGATCACACGGTGTACCATCTTCTGGGTTTCTCATGCACGTTTTCGATGTAGGAAGATGCCCTTGAACCAGGAGATTTGGGACCCATGGGATGGGTACCACGCAGTATTACTCTAAAGGGTCTGCGTTTGCTCACCCAACCTCACCAAACCTCTCAGCCGCAAGAGTGTCCACCCTTATGTCTCAATCAGCTGTGGGTCTAGATATGGTTAATCCAGGTGGCATCACAGCCCCTGAACGAATTTAGTAAGAATTTCTCTATCTTTCACTGTCTTTGTTTCACGGGTTTTTAAAAGTGATTGATTTTTATAAAGGGGTTTAGCTGCTTTTCACTGCTGTGTTTATGCCGCTTTACACCCACTTGACTCACTTACAGAGAGATATCAATATATAGGTTTTAAGATTCTTACTAATCAGATATATTCTTGGGCGGTGAATAGGTGGTGTTGAGTCCAGTTCACTGAGCAAGGAGTACGTCGTGTCTATTACATATTGGGTTTATGGAACGGTATCTGAGCTAATTTGAAACCCTTGTTTTATGCATCACCCCACCTCACCTTTCCCTTTAAGCAGCCATAGTGTGTTTTCTAAACGTGTGACTCTGTTCTGTTTTGTAATTCAGTTCAAGGGTAGCGGTTTTTACATTCCCTCTATAAGTGATATCTTATGATAAGTGTCTTTTTCTGTGTGACTTATTTCACTTAGAATCGTCATACCTAAATTCACTCATCATGCTGCTACTAGCCTTATGACGTTGATTTCATGGCTGAGTGATATCCCATTGTACATAAGGACTACAACTTCTTTATCCATTTTTCTCTTTCTTGGGATATTTACGTTGCAACGAAGTGGAGGTTCTTGTCAACAGAGCAGCCCTAAATTTTGGGGTGCCTGTGTCTTGCTGATTTTTAGTTTTCCCAATTTATACGCCCATGAGTGGAAGTGCCCTATGCTCTCTAAGCTGAGTTTTTTCGATGTTTCAGGACACACCGTACACTTCTCCAGAGTGGCGGTTCGCAATTTACATCCCGCCCATCAGCGTAGCAAGGCTCCCGTTTCTCCATGGCCTGTCCTGCATTTCTGGTTTTGACACTTTATTCAGCATGGCCCTTTTGACCGATGGGAAGCGAGACTTCTTTGTAGCGCTGATTTGCCTTTCCAGGTTGCTTGGTTGGCCAAAAAGGGCGTATGCGTTTTTTCCTGAATATATTCAGGAAAAAACGCATACGCCCTTTTTGGCCAAGGGCATCATTGTCGAGGTTTTGCCGCTTTTCCCGTGCTTTAAAGGCGATTCGAATCTACCTCCTGAAATCTGTTTCCTGCAATTCTGCCTTGCTTTCAAATCCTCTTCGTTGTCTTCCATCAATATATTTGTGGACGAGAGTTATCATTTATAACTCTGCAGGTTTGTGAATTGCAGTGCCCCTGACCTCCATTTTTCAACTCTCTTTCTCGGGAGCTGGCCGCAAAAGCGCAGGATTACTTCAGGCCCTATTCTGGTCCCGGGCGGAAGGCTGAGCCTGTGGTTAATTCTTCTTCCTGATGGGAAAATAGAGTGACCTGTGCCTGTCCCCACACCTAGAGCTAGTGTCTCATTGGTTCCCCCTCTTCCCGTTCATCCTCAGGACAAATTGCAACCTGTACGGAACAGGAGGTTAAAGGTGCTGATTCTCCAAGGAGGGTGATTGCTAGTAAAGCGGCTGGAATGGCGAACCCGAGCACAAGGAGATGAGAAATGAGGTGCGTTTTAGAAACCTTTCCCGATCACACGGTGTACCATCTTCTGGGTTTCTCATGCACGTTTTCGATGTAGGAAGATGCCCTTGAACCAGGAGATTTGGGACCCATGGGATGGGTACCACGCAGTATTACTCTAAAGGGTCTGCGTTTGCTCACCCAACCTCACCAAACCTCTCAGCCGCAAGAGTGTCCACCCTTATGTCTCAATCAGCTGTGGGTCTAGATATGGTTAATCCAGGTGGCATCACAGCCCCTGAACGAATTTAGTAAGAATTTCTCTATCTTTCACTGTCTTTGTTTCACGGGTTTTTAAAAGTGATTGATTTTTATAAAGGGGTTTAGCTGCTTTTCACTGCTGTGTTTATGCCGCTTTACACCCACTTGACTCACTTACAGAGAGATATCAATATATAGGTTTTAAGATTCTTACTAATCAGATATATTCTTGGGCGGTGAATAGGTGGTGTTGAGTCCAGTTCACTGAGCAAGGAGTACGTCGTGTCTATTACATATTGGGTTTATGGAACGGTATCTGAGCTAATTTGAAACCCTTGTTTTATGCATCACCCCACCTCACCTTTCCCTTTAAGCAGCCATAGTGTGTTTTCTAAACGTGTGACTCTGTTCTGTTTTGTAATTCAGTTCAAGGGTAGCGGTTTTTACATTCCCTCTATAAGTGATATCTTATGATAAGTGTCTTTTTCTGTGTGACTTATTTCACTTAGAATCGTCATACCTAAATTCACTCATCATGCTGCTACTAGCCTTATGACGTTGATTTCATGGCTGAGTGATATCCCATTGTACATAAGGACTACAACTTCTTTATCCATTTTTCTCTTTCTTGGGATATTTACGTTGCAACGAAGTGGAGGTTCTTGTCAACAGAGCAGCCCTAAATTTTGGGGTGCCTGTGTCTTGCTGATTTTTAGTTTTCCCAATTTATACGCCCATGAGTGGAAGTGCCCTATGCTCTCTAAGCTGAGTTTTTTCGATGTTTCAGGACACACCGTACACTTCTCCAGAGTGGCGGTTCGCAATTTACATCCCGCCCATCAGCGTAGCAAGGCTCCCGTTTCTCCATGGCCTGTCCTGCATTTCTGGTTTTGACACTTTATTCAGCATGGCCCTTTTGACCGATGGGAAGCGAGACTTCTTTGTAGCGCTGATTTGCCTTTCCAGGTTGCTCGGTTGGCCAAAAAGGGCGTATGCGTTTTTTCCTGAATATATTCAGGAAAAAACGCATACGGCCTTTTTGGCCAAGGGCATCATTGTCGAGGTTTTGCCGCTTTTCCCGTGCTTTAAAGGCGATTCGAATCTACCTCCTGAAATCTGTTTCCTGCAATTCTGCCTTGCTTTCAAATCCTCTTTGTTGTCTTCCATCAATATATTTGTGGACGAGAGTTATCATTTATAACTCTGCAGGTTTGTGAATTGCAGTGCCCCTGAGCTCCATTTTTCAACTCTCTTTCTCGGGAGCTGGCCGCAAAAGCGCAGGATTACTTCAGGCCCTATTCTGGTCCCGGGCGGAAGGCTGAGCCTGTGGTTAATTCTTCTTCCTGATGGGAAAATAGAGTGACCTGTGCCTGTCCCCACACCTAGAGCTAGTGTCTCATTGGTTCCCCCTCTTCCCGTTCATCCTCAGGACAAATTGCAACCTGTACGGAACAGGAGGTTAAAGGTGCTGATTCTCCAAGGAGGGTGATTGCTAGTAAAGCGGCTGGAATGGCGAACCCGAGCACAAGGAGATGAGAAATGAGGTGCGTTTTAGAAACCTTTCCCGATCACACGGTGTACCATCTTCTGGGTTTCTCATGCACGTTTTCGATGTAGGAAGATGCCCTTGAACCAGGAGATTTGGGACCCATGGGATGGGTACCACGCAGTATTACTCTAAAGGGTCTGCGTTTGCTCACCCAACCTCACCAAACCTCTCAGCCGCAAGAGTGTCCACCCTTATGTCTCAATCAGCTGTGGGTCTAGATATGGTTAATCCAGGTGGCATCACAGCCCCTGAACGAATTTAGTAAGAATTTCTCTATCTTTCACTGTCTTTGTTTCACGGGTTTTTAAAAGTGATTGATTTTTATAAAGGGGTTTAGCTGCTTTTCACTGCTGTGTTTATGCCGCTTTACACCCACTTGACTCACTTACAGAGAGATATCAATATATAGGTTTTAAGATTCTTACTAATCAGATATATTCTTGGGCGGTGAATAGGTGGTGTTGAGTCCAGTTCACTGAGCAAGGAGTACGTCGTGTCTATTACATATTGGGTTTATGGAACGGTATCTGAGCTAATTTGAAACCCTTGTTTTATGCATCACCCCACCTCACCTTTCCCTTTAAGCAGCCATAGTGTGTTTTCTAAACGTGTGACTCTGTTCTGTTTTGTAATTCAGTTCAAGGGTAGCGGTTTTTACATTCCCTCTATAAGTGATATCTTATGATAAGTGTCTTTTTCTGTGTGACTTATTTCACTTAGAATCGTCATACCTAAATTCACTCATCATGCTGCTACTAGCCTTATGACGTTGATTTCATGGCTGAGTGATATCCCATTGTACATAAGGACTACAACTTCTTTATCCATTTTTCTCTTTCTTGGGATATTTACGTTGCAACGAAGTGGAGGTTCTTGTCAACAGAGCAGCCCTAAATTTTGGGGTGCCTGTGTCTTGCTGATTTTTAGTTTTCCCAATTTATACGCCCATGAGTGGAAGTGCCCTATGCTCTCTAAGCTGAGTTTTTTCGATGTTTCAGGACACACCGTACACTTCTCCAGAGTGGCGGTTCGCAATTTACATCCCGCCCATCAGCGTAGCAAGGCTCCCGTTTCTCCATGGCCTGTCCTGCATTTCTGGTTTTGACACTTTATTCAGCATGGCCCTTTTGACCGATGGGAAGCGAGACTTCTTTGTAGCGCTGATTTGCCTTTCCAGGTTGCTCGGTTGGCCAAAAAGGGCGTATGCGTTTTTTCCTGAATATATTCAGGAAAAAACGCATACGGCCTTTTTGGCCAAGGGCATCATTGTCGAGGTTTTGCCGCTTTTCCCGTGCTTTAAAGGCGATTCGAATCTACCTCCTGAAATCTGTTTCCTGCAATTCTGCCTTGCTTTCAAATCCTCTTTGTTGTCTTCCATCAATATATTTGTGGACGAGAGTTATCATTTATAACTCTGCAGGTTTGTGAATTGCAGTGCCCCTGAGCTCCATTTTTCAACTCGCTTTCTTGGGAGCTGGCCGCAAAAGCGCAGGATTGCTTTAGGCCCTATTCTGGTTCCGGGCGGAAGGCTGAGCCTGTGGTTAATTCTTCTTCCTGATGGGAAAATAGAGTGACCTGTGCCTGTCCCAACACCTAAAGCTAGTGTCTCATTGGTTCCCCCTCTTCCCGTTCATCCTCAGGACAAATTGCAACCTGTACGGAACAGGAGGTTAAAGGTGCTGATTCTCCAAGGAGGGAGATTGCTAGTAAAGCAGCTGGAATGGCGAACCCGAGCACAAGGAGATGAGAAATGAGGTGCGTTTTAGAAACCTTTCCCGATCACACGGTGTACCATCTTCTGGGTTTCTCATGCACGTTTTCGAAGTAGGAAGATGCCCTTGAACCTGGGGATTTGGGACCCATGGGATGGGAACCACGCAGTATTACTTTAAAGGGTCTGCGTTTGCTCACCCAACCTCACGAAACCTCTCAGCCCCAAGAGTGTCCACCCTTATGTCTCAATCAGCTGTGGGTCTAGATATGGTCAATCCAGGTGGCATCACAGCCCCTGAACGATTTTAGTAAGAATTTCTCTATCTTTCACTGTCTTTGTTTCACGGGTTTTTAAAAGTGATTGATTTTTATAAAGGGGTTTAGCTGCTTTTCACTGCTGTGTTTATGCCGCTTTACACCCAATTGACTCACTTACAGAGAGATATCAATACATAGGTTTTAAGATTCTTACTAGTCAGATATATTCTTGGGCGGTGAATAGGGGGTGTTGAGTCCAGTTCACTGAGCAAGGATTAGGTCGTGTCTATTACATATTGGGTTTATGGAACGGTATCTGAGCTAATTTGAAACCCTTGTTTTATGCATCACCCCACCTCACCTTTCCCGTTAAGCAGCCATAGTGTGTTTTCTAAACGTGTGACTCTGTTCTGTTTTGTAATTCAGTTCAAGGGTCACGGTTTTTACATTCCCTCTATAAGTGATATCTTATGGTAAGTGTCTTTTTCTGTGTGACTTATTTCACTTAGAATCGTCATACCTAAATTCACTCATCATGCTGCTACTAGCCTTATGACGTTGATTTCATGGCTGAGTGATATCCCATTGTACATAAGGACTACAACTTCTTTATCCATTTTTCTCTTTGTTGGGATATTTACGTTGCAACGAAGTGGAGGTTCTTGTCAACAGAGCAGCCCTAAATTTTGGGGTGCCTGTGTCTTGCTGATTTTTAGTTTTCCCAATTTATACGCCCATGAGTGGAAGTGCCCTATGCTCTCTAAGCTGAGTTTTTTCGATGTTTCAGGACACACCGTACACTTCTCCAGAGTGGCGGTTCACAATTTACATCCCGCCCATCAGCGTAGCAAGGCTCCCGTTTCTCCATGGCCTGTCCTGCATTTCTGGTTTTGACACTTTATTCAGCATGGCCCTTTTGACCGATGGGAAGCGAGACTTCTTTGTAGCGCTGATTTGCCTTTCCAGGTTGCTTGGTTGGCCAAAAAGGGCGTATGCGTTTTTTCCTGAATATATTCAGGAAAAAACGCATACGCCCTTTTTGGCCAAGGGCATCATTGTCGAGGTTTTGCCGCTTTTCCCGTGCTTTAAAGGCGATTCGAATCTACCTCCTGAAATCTGTTTCCTGCAATTCTGCCTTGCTTTCAAATCCTCTTTGTTGTCTTCCATCAATATATTTGTGGACGAGAGTTATCATTTATAACTCTGCAGGTTTGTGAATTGCAGTGCCCCTGAGCTCCATTTTTCAACTCGCTTTCTTGGGAGCTGGCCGCAAAAGCGCAGGATTGCTTTAGGCCCTATTCTGGTTCCGGGCGGAAGGCTGAGCCTGTGGTTAATTCTTCTTCCTGATGGGAAAATAGAGTGACCTGTGCCTGTCCCAACACCTAAAGCTAGTGTCTCATTGGTTCTCCCTCTTCCCGTTCATCCTCAGGACAAATTGCAACCTGTACGGAACAGGAGGTTAAAGGTGCTGATTCTCCAAGGAGGGAGATTGCTAGTAAAGCGGCTGGAATGGCGAACCCGAGCACAAGGAGATGAGAAATGAGGTGCGTTTTAGAAACCTTTCCCGATCACACGGTGTACCATCTTCTGCGTTTCTCATGCACGTTTTCGAAGTAGGAAGATGCCCTTGAACCTGGAGATTTGGGACCCATGGGATGGGAACCACGCAGTATTACTTTAAAGGGTCTGCGTTTGCTCACCCAACCTCACCAAACCTCTCAGCCCCAAGAGTGTCCACCCTTATGTCTCAATCAGCTGTGGGTCTAGATATGGTCAATCCAGGTGGCATCACAGCCCCTGAACGAATTTAGTAAGAATTTCTCTCTCTTTCACTGTCTTTGTTTCACGGGTTTTTAAAAGTGATTGATTTTTATAAAGGGGTTTAGCTGCTTTTCACTGCTGTGTTTATGCCGCTTTACACCCACTTGACTCACTTACAGAGAGATATCAATACATAGGTTTTAAGATTCTTACTAGTCAGATATATTCTTGGGCGGTGAATAGGGGGTGTTGAGTCCAGTTCACTGAGCAAGGAGTAGGTCGTGTCTATTACATATTGGGTTTATGGAACGGTATCTGAGCTAATTTGAAACCCTTGTTTTATGCATCACCCCACCTCACCTTTCCCGTTAAGCAGCCATAGTGTGTTTTCTAAACGTGTGACTCTGTTCTGTTTTGTAATTCAGTTCAAGGGTAGCGGTTTTTACATTCCCTCTATAAGTGATATCTTATGATAAGTGTCTTTTTCTGTGTGACTTATTTCACTTAGAATCGTCGTACCTAAATCCACTCATCATGCTGCTACTAGCCTTATGACGTTGATTTCATGGCTGAGTGATATTCCATTGTACATAAGGACCACAACTTCTTTATCCATTTTTCTCTTTCCTGGGATATTTAAGGTGTAACGAAGTGGAGGTTCTTGTCAACAGAGCAGCCCTAAACTTTGGGGTGCCTGTGTCTTGCTGATTTTTAGTTTTCCCAATTTATACGCCCATGAGTGGAAGTGCCCTATGCTCTCTAAGCTGAGTTTTTTCGATGTCTCAGGACACACCGTACACTTCTCCAGAGTGGCTGTTGGCAATTTACATCCCGCCCATCAGCGTAGCAAGGCTCCCGTTTCTCCATGGCCTGTCCTGCATTTCTGGGTTTGACACTTTATTCAGCGTGGCCTATTTGACCGATGGGAAGCGAGACTTCTTTGTAGCGCTGATTTGCCTTTCCAGGTTGCTTGGTTGGCCAAAAAGGGCGTATGCGTTTTTTCCTGAATATATTCAGGAAAAAACGCATACGCCCTTTTTGGCCAAGGGCATCATTGTCGAGGTTTTGCCGCTTTTCCTGTGCTTTAAAGGCGATTCGAATCTACCTCCTGAAATCTGTTTCCTGCAATTCTGCCTTGCTTTCAAATCCTCTTCGTTGCCCACCCTCAATATATTTGTGGACGAGATTTATCATTTATAACTCTGCAGGTTTGTGAATTGCAGTGCCCCTGAGCTCCATTTTTCAACTCGCTTTCTTGGGAGCTGGCCGCAAAAGCGCAGGATTGCTTCAGGCCCTATTCTGGTTCCGGGCGGAAGGCTGAGCCTGTGGTTAATTCTTCTTCCTGATGGGAAAATAGAGTGACCTGTGCCTGTCCCAACACCTAAAGCTAGTGTCTCATTGGTTCCCCCTCTTCCCGTTCATCCTCAGGACAAATTGCAACCTGTACGGAACAGGAGGTTAAAGGTGCTGATTCTCCAAGGAGGGAGATTGCTAGTAAAGCGGCTGGAATGGCGAACCCGAGCACAAGGAGATGAGAAATGAGGTGCGTTTTAGAAACCTTTCCCGATCACACGGTGTACCATCTTCTGCGTTTCTCATGCACGTTTTCGAAGTAGGAAGATGCCCTTGAACCTGGAGATTTGGGACCCATGGGATGGGAACCACGCAGTTTTACTTTAAAGGGTCTGCCTTTGCTCACCCAACCTCACCAAACCTCTCAGCCCCAAGAGTGTCCACCCTTATGCCTCAATCAGCTGTGGGTCTAGATATGGTCAATCCAGGTGGCATCACAGCCCCTGAACGAATTTAGTAAGAATTTCTCTATCTTTCACTGTCTTTGTTTCACGGGTTTTTAAAAGTGATTGATTTTTATAAAGGGGTTTAGCTGCTTTTCACTGCTGTGTTTATGCCGCTTTACACCCACTTGACTCACTTACAGAGAGATATCAATACATAGGTTTTAAGATTCTTACTAGTCAGATATATTCTTGGGCGGTGAATAGGGGGTGTTGAGTCCAGTTCACTGAGCAAGGAGTAGGTCGTGTCTATTACATATTGGGTTTATGGAACGGTATCTGAGCTAATTTGAAACCCTTGTTTTATGCATCACCCCACCTCACCTTTCCCGTTAAGCAGCCATAGTGTGTTTTCTAAACGTGTGACTCTGTTCTGTTTTGTAATTCAGTTCAAGGGTAGCGGTTTTTACATTCCCTCTATAAGTGATATCTTATGATAAGTGTCTTTTTCTGTGTGACTTATTTCACTTAGAATCGTCATACCTAAATTCACTCATCATGCTGCTACTAGCCTTATGACGTTGATTTCATGGCTGAGTGATATCCCATTGTACATAAGGACTACAACTTCTTTATCCATTTTTCTCTTTCTTGGGATATTTACGTTGCAACGAAGTGGAGGTTCTTGTCAACAGAGCAGCCCTAAATTTTGGGGTGCCTGTGTCTTGCTGATTTTTAGTTTTCCCAATTTATACGCCCATGAGTGGAAGTGCCCTATGCTCTCTAAGCTGAGTTTTTTCGATGTTTCAGGACACACCGTACACTTCTCCAGAGTGGCGGTTCGCAATTTACATCCCGCCCATCAGCGTAGCAAGGCTCCCGTTTCTCCATGGCCTGTCCTGCATTTCTGGTTTTGACACTTTATTCAGCATGGCCCTTTTGACCGATGGGAAGCGAGACTTCTTTGTAGCGCTGATTTGCCTTTCCAGGTTGCTTGGTTGGCCAAAAAGGGCGTATGCGTTTTTTCCTGAATATATTCAGGAAAAAACGCATACGCCCTTTTTGGCCAAGGGCATCATTGTCGAGGTTTTGCCGCTTTTCCCGTGCTTTAAAGGCGATTCGAATCTACCTCCTGAAATCTGTTTCCTGCAATTCTGCCTTGCTTTCAAATCCTCTTCGTTGTCTTCCATCAATATATTTGTGGACGAGAGTTATCATTTATAACTCTGCAGGTTTGTGAATTGCAGTGCCCCTGAGCTCCATTTTTCAACTCGCTTTCTTGGGAGCTGGCCGCAAAAGCGCAGGATTGCTTCAGGCCCTATTCTGGTCCCGGGCGGCAGGCTGAGCCTGTGGTTAATTCTTCTTTCTGATGGGAAAATAGAGTGACCTGTGCCTGTCCCAACACCTAGAGCTAGTGTCTCATTGGTTCCCCCTCTTCCCGTTCATCCTCAGGACAAATTGCAACCTGTACGGAACAGGAGGTTAAAGGTGCTGATTCTCCAAGGAGGGAGATTGCTAGTAAAGCGGCTGGAATGGCGAACCCGAGCACAAGGAGATGAGAAATGAGGTGCGTTTTAGAAACCTTTCCCGATCACACGGTGTACCATCTTCTGCGTTTCTCATGCAGGTTTTCGAAGTAGGAAGATGCCCTTGAACCTGGAGATTTGGGACCCATGGGATGGGAACCACGCAGTATTACTTTAAAGGGTCTGCGTTTGCTCACCCAACCTCACCAAACCTCTCAGCCCCAAGAGTGTCCACCCTTATGTCTCAATCAGCTGTGGGTCTAGATATGGTCAATCCAGGTGGCATCACAGCCCCTGAACGAATTTAGTAAGAATTTCTCTATCTTTCACAGTCTTTGTTTCACGGGTTTTTAATAGTGATTGATTTTTATAAAGGGGTTTAGCTGCTTTTCACTGCTGTGTTTATGCCGCTTTACACCCACTTGACTCACTTACAGAGAGATATCAATACATAGGTTTTAAGATTCTTACTAGTCAGATATAATCTTGGGCGGTGAATAGGGGGTGTTGAGTCCAGTTCACTGAGCAAGGATTAGGTCGTGTCTATTACATATTGGGTTTATGGAACGGTATCTGAGCTAATTTGAAACCCTTGTTTTATGCATCACCCCACCTCACCTTTCCCGTTAAGCAGCCATAGTGTGTTTTCTAAACGTGTGACTCTGTTCTGTTTTGTAATTCAGTTCAAGGGTCACGGTTTTTACATTCCCTCTATAAGTGATATCTTATGGTAAGTGTCTTTTTCTGTGTGACTTATTTCACTTAGAATCGTCATACCTAAATTCACTCATCATGCTGCTACTAGCCTTATGACGTTGATTTCATGGCTGAGTGATATCCCATTGTACATAAGGACTACAACTTCTTTATCTATTTTTCTCTTTGTTGGGATATTTACGTTGCAACGAAGTGGAGGTTCTTGTCAACAGAGCAGCCCTAAATTTTGGGGTGCCTGTGTCTTGCTGATTTTTAGTTTTCCCAATTTATACGCCCATGAGTGGAAGTGCCCTATGCTCTCTAAGCTGAGTTTTTTCGATGTTTCAGGACACACCGTACACTTCTCCAGAGTGGCGGTTCGCAATTTACATCCCGCCCATCAGCGTAGCAAGGCTCCCGTTTCTCCATGGCCTGTCCTGCATTTCTGGTTTTGACACTTTATTCAGCATGGCCCTTTTGACCGATGGGAAGCGAGACTTCTTTGTAGCGCTGATTTGCCTTTCCAGGTTGCTTGGTTGGCCAAAAAGGGCGTATGCGTTTTTTCCTGAATATATTCAGGAAAAAACGCATACGCCCTTTTTGGCCAAGGGCATCATTGTCGAGGTTTTGCCGCTTTTCCCGTGCTTTAAAGGCGATTCGAATCTACCTCCTGAAATCTGTTTCCTGCAATTCTGCCTTGCTTTCAAATCCTCTTCGTTGTCTTCCATCAATATATTTGTGGACGAGAGTTATCATTTATAACTCTGCAGGTTTGTGAATTGCAGTGCCCCTGAGCTCCATTTTTCAACTCGCTTTCTTGGGAGCTGCCCGCAAAAGCGCAGGATTGCTTTAGGCCCTATTCTGGTTCCGGGCGGAAGGCTGAGCCTGTGGTTAATTCTTCTTCCTGATGGGAAAATAGAGTGACCTGTGCCTGTCCCAACACCTAAAGCTAGTGTCTCATTGGTTCCCCCTCTTCCCGTTCATCCTCAGGACAAATTGCAACCTGTACGGAACAGGAGGTTAAAGGTGCTGATTCTCCAAGGAGGGAGATTGCTAGTAAAGCGGCTGGAATGGCGAACCCGAGCACAAGGAGATGAGAAATGAGGTGCGTTTTAGAAACCTTTCCCGATCACACGGTGTACCATCTTCTGGGTTTCTCATGCACGTTTTCGAAGTAGGAAGATGCCCTTGAACCTGGAGATTTGGGACCGATGGGATGGGAACCACGCAGTTTTAATTTAAAGGGTCTGCGTTTGCTCACCCAACCTCACCAAACCTCTCAGCCCCAAGAGTGTCCACCCTTATGTCTCAATCAGCTGTGGGTCTACATATGGTCAATCCAGGTGGCATCACAGCCCCTGAACGAATTTAGTAAGAATTTCTCTATCTTTCACTGTCTTTGTTTCACGGGTTTTTAAAAGTGATTGATTTTTATAAAGGGGTTTAGCTGCTTTTCACTGCTGTGTTTATGCCGCTTTACAGCCAATTGACTCACTTACAGTGAGATATCAATACATAGGTTTTAAGATTCTTACTAGTCAGATATTATCTTGGGCAGTGAATAGGGGGTGTTGAGTCCAGTTCACTGAGCAAGGAGTAGGTCGTGTCTATTACATATTGGGTTTATGGAACGGTATCTGAGCTAATTTGAAACCCTTGTTTTATGCATCACCCCACCTCACCTTTCCCGTTAAGCAGCCATAGTGTGTTTTCTAAACGTGTGACTCTGTTCTGTTTTGTAATTCAGTTCAAGGGTCACGGTTTTTACATTCCCTCTATAAGTGATATCTTATGATAAGTGTCTTTTTCTGTGTGACTTATTTCACTTAGAATCGTCATACCTAAATTCACTCATCATGCTGCTACTAGCCTTATGACGTTGATTTCATGGCTGAGTGATATCCCATTGTACATAAGGACTACAACTTCTTTATCCATTTTTCTCTTTCTTGGGATATTTACGTTGCAACGAAGTGGAGGTTCTTGTCAACAGAGCAGCCCTAAATTTTGGGGTGCCTGTGTCTTGCTGATTTTTAGTTTTCCCAATTTATACGCCCATGAGTGGAAGTGCCCTATGCTCTCTAAGCTGAGTTTTTTCGATGTTTCAGGACACACCGTACACTTCTCCAGAGTGGCGGTTCGCAATTTACATCCCGCCCATCAGCGTAGCAAGGCTCCCGTTTCTCCATGGCCTGTCCTGCATTTCTGGTTTTGACACTTTATTCAGCATGGCCCTTTTGACCGATGGGAAGCGAGACTTCTTTGTAGCGCTGATTTGCCTTTCCAGGTTGCTTGGTTGGCCAAAAAGGGCGTATGCGTTTTTTCCTGAATATATTCAGGAAAAAACGCATACGCCCTTTTTGGCCAAGGGCATCATTGTCGAGGTTTTGCCGCTTTTCCCGTGCTTTAAAGGCGATTCGAATCTACCTCCTGAAATCTGTTTCCTGCAATTCTGCCTTGCTTTCAAATCCTCTTCGTTGTCTTCCATCAATATATTTGTGGACGAGAGTTATCATTTATAACTCTGCAGGTTTGTGAATTGCAGTGCCCCTGAGCTCCATTTTTCAACTCGCTTTCTTGGCAGCTGGCCGCAAAAGCGCAGGATTGCTTTCGGCCCTATTCTGGTTCCGGGCGGAAGGCTGAGCCTGTGGTTAATTCTTCTTCCTGATGGGAAAATAGAGTGACCTGTGCCTGTCCCAACACCTAAAGCTAGTGTCTCATTGGTTCCCCCTCTTCCCGTTCATCCTCAGGACAAATTGCAACCTGTACGGAACAGGAGGTTAAAGGTGCTGATTCTCCAAGGAGGGAGATAGCTAGTAAAGCGGCTGGAATGGCGAACCCGAGCACAAGGAGATGAGAAATGAGGTGCGTTTTAGAAACCTTTCCCGATCACACGGTGTACCATCTTCTGGGTTTCTCATGCACGTTTTCGAAGTAGGAAGATGCCCTTGAACCTGGAGATTTGGGACCCATGGGATGGGAACCACGCAGTATTACTTTAAAGGGTCTGCGTTTGCTCACCCAACCTCACGAAACCTCTCAGGCCAAGAGTGTCCACCCTTATGTCTCAATCAGCTGTGGGTGTAGATATGGTCAATCCAGGTGGCATCACAGCCCCTGAACGAATTTAGTAAGAATTTCTCTATCTTTCACTGTCTTTGTTTCACGGGTTTTTAATAGTGATTGATTTTTATAAAGGGGTTTAGCTGCTTTTCACTGCTGTGTTTATGCCGCTTTACACCCAATTGACTCACTTACAGAGAGATATCAATACATAGGTTTTAAGATTCTTAACTAGTCAGATATATTCTTGGGCGGTGAATAGGGGGTGTTGAGTCCAGTTCACTGAGCAAGGATTAGGTCGTGTCTATTACATATTGGGTTTATGGAACGGTATCTGAGCTAATTTGAAACCCTTGTTTTATGCATCACCCCACCTCACCTTTCCCGTTAAGCAGCCATAGTGTGTTTTCTAAACGTGTGACTCTGTTCTGTTTTGTAATTCAGTTCAAGGGTCGCGGTTTTTACATTCCCTCTATAAGTGATATCTTATGATAAGTGTCTTTTTCTGTGTGACTTATTTCACTTAGAATCGTCGTACCTAAATCCACTCATCATGCTGCTACTAGCCTTATGACGTTGATTTCATGGCTGAGTGATATTCCATTGTACATAAGGACCACAACTTCTTTATCCATTTTTCTCTTTCCTGGGATATTTAAGGTGTAACGAAGTGGAGGTTCTTGTAAACAGAGCAGCCCTAAACTTTGGGGTGCCTGTGTCTTGCTGATTTTTAGTTTTCCCAATTTATACGCCCATGACTGGAAGTGCCCTATGCTCTCTAAGCTGAGTTTTTTCGATGTTTCAGGACACACCGTACACTTCTCCAGAGTGGCTGTTGGCAATTTACATCCCGCCCATCAGCGTAGCAAGGCTCCCGTTTCTCCATGGCCTGTCCTGCATTTCTGGGTTTGACACTTTATTCAGCGTGGCCTATTTGACCGATGGGAAGTGAGACTTCTTTGTAGCGCTGATTTGCCTTTCCAGGTGGCTTGGTTGGCCAAAAAGGGCGTATGCGTTTTTTCCTGAATATATTCAGGAAAATACGCATACGCCCTTTTTGGCCAAGGGCATCATTGTCGAGGTTTTGCCACTTTTCCCGTGCTTTAAAGGCGATTCGAATCTACCTCCTGAAATCTGTTTCCTGCAATTCTGCCTTGCTTTCAAATCCTCTTCGTTGTCTTCCGTCAATATATTTGTGGACGAGAGTTATCATTTATAACTCTGCAGGTTTGTGAATTGCAGTGCCCCTGACCTCCATTTTTCAACTCTCTTTCTCGGGAGCTGGCCGCAAAAGCGCAGGATTACTTCAGGCCCTATTCTGGTCCCGGGCGGAAGGCTGAGCCTGTGGTTAATTCTTCTTCCTGATGGGAAAATAGAGTGACCTGTGCCTGTCCCCACACCTAGAGCTAGTGTCTCATTGGTTCCCCCTCTTCCCGTTCATCCTCAGGACAAATTGCAACCTGTACGGAACAGGAGGTTAAAGGTGCTGATTCTCCAAGGAGGGTGATTGCTAGTAAAGCGGCTGGAATGGCGAACCCGAGCACAAGGAGATGAGAAATGAGGTGCGTTTTAGAAACCTTTCCCGATCACACGGTGTACCATCTTCTGGGTTTCTCATGCATGTTTTCGATGTAGGAAGATGCCCTTGAACCAGGAGATTTGGGACCCATGGGATGGGTACCACGCAGTATTACTCTAAAGGGTCTGCGTTTGCTCACCCAACCTCACCAAACCTCTCAGCCCCAAGAGTGTCCACCCTTATGTCTCAATCAGCTGTGGGTCTAGATATGGTTAATCCAGGTGGCATCACAGCCCCTGAACGAATTTAGTAAGAATTTCTCTATCTTTCACTGTCTTTGTTTCACGGGTTTTTAAAAGTGATTGATTTTTATAAAGGGGTTTAGCTGCTTTTCACTGCTGTGTTTATGCCGCTTTACACCCACTTGACTCACTTACAGAGAGATATCAATATATAGGTTTTAAGATTCTTACTAATCAGATATATTCTTGGGCGGTGAATAGGTGGTGTTGAGTCCAGTTCACTGAGCAAGGAGTACGTCGTGTCTATTACATATTGGGTTTATGGAACGGTATCTGAGCTAATTTGAAACCCTTGTTTTATGCATCACCCCACCTCACCTTTCCCTTTAAGCAGCCATAGTGTGTTTTCTAAACGTGTGACTCTGTTCTGTTTTGTAATTCAGTTCAAGGGTAGCGGTTTTTACATTCCCTCTATAAGTGATATCTTATGATAAGTGTCTTTTTCGGTGTGACTTATTTCACTTAGAATCGTCATACCTAAATTCACTCATCATGCTGCTACTAGCCTTATGACGTTGATTTCATGGCTGAGTGATATCCCATTGTACATAAGGACTACAACTTCTTTATCCATTTTTCTCTTTCTTGGGATATTTACGTTGCAACGAAGTGGAGGTTCTTGTCAACAGAGCAGCCCTAAATTTTGGGGTGCCTGTGTCTTGCTGATTTTTAGTTTTCCCAATTTATACGCCCATGAGTGGAAGTGCCCTATGCTCTCTAAGCTGAGTTTTTTCGATGTTTCAGGACACACCGTACACTTCTCCAGAGTGGCGGTTCGCAATTTACATCCCGCCCATCAGCGTAGCAAGGCTCCCGTTTCTCCATGGCCTGTCCTGCATTTCTGGTTTTGACACTTTATTCAGCATGGCCCTTTTGACCGATGGGAAGCGAGACTTCTTTGTAGCGCTGATTTGCCTTTCCAGGTTGCTCGGTTGGCCAAAAAGGGCGTATGCGTTTTTTCCTGAATATATTCAGGAAAAAACGCATACGGCCTTTTTGGCCAAGGGCATCATTGTCGAGGTTTTGCCGCTTTTCCCGTGCTTTAAAGGCGATTCGAATCTACCTCCTGAAATCTGTTTCCTGCAATTCTGCCTTGCTTTCAAATCCTCTTTGTTGTCTTCCATCAATATATTTGTGGACGAGAGTTATCATTTATAACTCTGCAGGTTTGTGAATTGCAGTGCCCCTGAGCTCCATTTTTCAACTCGCTTTCTTGGGAGCTGGCCGCAAAAGCGCAGGATTGCTTTAGGCCCTATTCTGGTTCCGGGCGGAAGGCTGAGCCTGTGGTTAATTCTTCTTCCTGATGGGAAAATAGAGTGACCTGTGCCTGTCCCAACACCTAAAGCTAGTGTCTCATTGGTTCCCCCTCTTCCCGTTCATCCTCAGGACAAATTGCAACCTGTACGGAACAGGAGGTTAAAGGTGCTGATTCTCCAAGGAGGGAGATTGGTAGTAAAGCAGCTGGAATGGCGAACCCGAGCACAAGAAGATGAGAAATGAGGTGCGTTTTAGAAACCTTTCCCGATCACACGGTGTACCATCTTCTGGGTTTCTCATGCACGTTTTCGAAGTAGGAAGATGCCCTTGAACCTGGGGATTTGGGACCCATGGGATGGGAACCACGCAGTATTACTTTAAAGGGTCTGCGTTTGCTCACCCAACCTCACGAAACCTCTCAGCCCCAAGAGTGTCCACCCTTATGTCTCAATCAGCTGTGGGTCTAGATATGGTCAATCCAGGTGGCATCACAGCCCCTGAACGATTTTAGTAAGAATTTCTCTATCTTTCACTGTCTTTGTTTCACGGGTTTTTAAAAGTGATTGATTTTTATAAAGGGGTTTAGCTGCTTTTCACTGCTGTGTTTATGCCGCTTTACACCCAATTGACTCACTTACAGAGAGATATCAATACATAGGTTTTAAGATTCTTACTAGTCAGATATATTCTTGGGCGGTGAATAGGGGGTGTTGAGTCCAGTTCACTGAGCAAGGATTAGGTCGTGTCTATTACATATTGGGTTTATGGAACGGTATCTGAGCTAATTTGAAACCCTTGTTTTATGCATCACCCCACCTCACCTTTCCCGTTAAGCAGCCATAGTGTGTTTTCTAAACGTGTGACTCTGTTCTGTTTTGTAATTCAGTTCAAGGGTCACGGTTTTTACATTCCCTCTATAAGTGATATCTTATGGTAAGTGTCTTTTTCTGTGTGACTTATTTCACTTAGAATCGTCATACCTAAATTCACTCATCATGCTGCTACTAGCCTTATGACGTTGATTTCATGGCTGAGTGATATCCCATTGTACATAAGGACTACAACTTCTTTATCCATTTTTCTCTTTGTTGGGATATTTACGTTGCAACGAAGTGGAGGTTCTTGTCAACAGAGCAGCCCTAAATTTTGGGGTGCCTGTGTCTTGCTGATTTTTAGTTTTCCCAATTTATACGCCCATGAGTGGAAGTGCCCTATGCTCTCTAAGCTGAGTTTTTTCGATGTTTCAGGACACACCGTACACTTCTCCAGAGTGGCGGTTCGCAATTTACATCCCGCCCATCAGCGTAGCAAGGCTCCCGTTTCTCCATGGCCTGTCCTGCATTTCTGGTTTTGACACTTTATTCAGCATGGCCCTTTTGACCGATGGGAAGCGAGACTTCTTTGTAGCGCTGATTTGCCTTTCCAGGTTGCTTGGTTGGCCAAAAAGGGCGTATGCGTTTTTTCCTGAATATATTCAGGAAAAAACGCATACGCCCTTTTTGGCCAAGGGCATCATTGTCGAGGTTTTGCCGCTTTTCCCGTGCTTTAAAGGCGATTCGAATCTACCTCCTGAAATCTGTTTCCTGCAATTCTGCCTTGCTTTCAAATCCTCTTTGTTGTCTTCCATCAATATATTTGTGGACGAGAGTTATCATTTATAACTCTGCAGGTTTGTGAATTGCAGTGCCCCTGAGCTCCATTTTTCAACTCGCTTTCTCGGGAGCTGGCCGCAAAAGCGCAGGATTACTTCAGGCCCTATTCTGGTCCCGGGCGGAAGGCTGAGCCTGTGGTTAATTCTTCTTCCTGATGGGAAAATAGAGTGACCTGTGCCTGTCCCAACACCTAAAGCTAGTGTCTCATTGGTTCCCCCTCTTCCCGTTCATCCTCAGGACAAATTGCAACCTGTACGGAACAGGAGGTTAAAGGTGCTGATTCTCCAAGGAGGGAGATTGCTAGTAAAGCGGCTGGAATGGCGAACCCGAGCACAAGGAGATGAGAAATGAGGTGCGTTTTAGAAACCTTTCCCGATCACACGGTGTACCATCTTCTGCGTTTCTCATGCACGTTTTCGAAGTAGGAAGATGCCCTTGAACCTGGAGATTTGGGACCCATGGGATGGGAACCACGCAGTATTACTTTAAAGGGTCTGCGTTTGCTCACCCAACCTCACCAAACCTCTCAGCCCCAAGAGTGTCCACCCTTATGTCTCAATCAGCTGTGGGTCTAGATATGGTCAATCCAGGTGGCATCACAGCCCCTGAACGAATTTAGTAAGAATTTCTCTCTCTTTCACTGTCTTTGTTTCACGGGTTTTTAAAAGTGATTGATTTTTATAAAGGGGTTTAGCTGCTTTTCACTGCTGTGTTTATGCCGCTTTACACCCACTTGACTCACTTACAGAGAGATATCAATACATAGGTTTTAAGATTCTTACTAGTCAGATATATTCTTGGGCGGTGAATAGGGGGTGTTGAGTCCAGTTCACTGAGCAAGGAGTAGGTCGTGTCTATTACATATTGGGTTTATGGAACGGTATCTGAGCTAATTTGAAACCCTTGTTTTATGCATCACCCCACCTCACCTTTCCCGTTAAGCAGCCATAGTGTGTTTTCTAAACGTGTGACTCTGTTCTGTTTTGTAATTCAGTTCAAGGGTAGCGGTTTTTACATTCCCTCTATAAGTGATATCTTATGATAAGTGTCTTTTTCTGTGTGACTTATTTCACTTAGAATCGTCGTACCTAAATCCACTCATCATGCTGCTACTAGCCTTATGACGTTGATTTCATGGCTGAGTGATATTCCATTGTACATAAGGACCACAACTTCTTTATCCATTTTTCTCTTTCCTGGGATATTTAAGGTGTAACGAAGTGGAGGTTCTTGTCAACAGAGCAGCCCTAAACTTTGGGGTGCCTGTGTCTTGCTGATTTTTAGTTTTCCCAATTTATACGCCCATGAGTGGAAGTGCCCTATGCTCTCTAAGCTGAGTTTTTTCGATGTCTCAGGACACACCGTACACTTCTCCAGAGTGGCTGTTGGCAATTTACATCCCGCCCATCAGCGTAGCAAGGCTCCCGTTTCTCCATGGCCTGTCCTGCATTTCTGGGTTTGACACTTTATTCAGCGTGGCCTATTTGACCGATGGGAAGCGAGACTTCTTTGTAGCGCTGATTTGCCTTTCCAGGTTGCTTGGTTGGCCAAAAAGGGCGTATGCGTTTTTTCCTGAATATATTCAGGAAAAAACGCATACGCCCTTTTTGGCCAAGGGCATCATTGTCGAGGTTTTGCCGCTTTTCCTGTGCTTTAAAGGCGATTCGAATCTACCTCCTGAAATCTGTTTCCTGCAATTCTGCCTTGCTTTCAAATCCTCTTCGTTGCCCACCCTCAATATATTTGTGGACGAGATTTATCATTTATAACTCTGCAGGTTTGTGAATTGCAGTGCCCCTGAGCTCCATTTTTCAACTCGCTTTCTTGGGAGCTGGCCGCAAAAGCGCAGGATTGCTTCAGGCCCTATTCTGGTTCCGGGCGGAAGGCTGAGCCTGTGGTTAATTCTTCTTCCTGATGGGAAAATAGAGTGACCTGTGCCTGTCCCAACACCTAAAGCTAGTGTCTCATTGGTTCCCCCTCTTCCCGTTCATCCTCAGGACAAATTGCAACCTGTACGGAACAGGAGGTTAAAGGTGCTGATTCTCCAAGGAGGGAGATTGCTAGTAAAGCGGCTGGAATGGCGAACCCGAGCACAAGGAGATGAGAAATGAGGTGCGTTTTAGAAACCTTTCCCGATCACACGGTGTACCATCTTCTGCGTTTCTCATGCACGTTTTCGAAGTAGGAAGATGCCCTTGAACCTGGAGATTTGGGACCCATGGGATGGGAACCACGCAGTTTTACTTTAAAGGGTCTGCCTTTGCTCACCCAACCTCACCAAACCTCTCAGCCCCAAGAGTGTCCACCCTTATGCCTCAATCAGCTGTGGGTCTAGATATGGTCAATCCAGGTGGCATCACAGCCCCTGAACGAATTTAGTAAGAATTTCTCTATCTTTCACTGTCTTTGTTTCACGGGTTTTTAAAAGTGATTGATTTTTATAAAGGGGTTTAGCTGCTTTTCACTGCTGTGTTTATGCCGCTTTACACCCACTTGACTCACTTACAGAGAGATATCAATACATAGGTTTTAAGATTCTTACTAGTCAGATATATTCTTGGGCGGTGAATAGGGGGTGTTGAGTCCAGTTCACTGAGCAAGGAGTAGGTCGTGTCTATTACATATTGGGTTTATGGAACGGTATCTGAGCTAATTTGAAACCCTTGTTTTATGCATCACCCCACCTCACCTTTCCCGTTAAGCAGCCATAGTGTGTTTTCTAAACGTGTGACTCTGTTCTGTTTTGTAATTCAGTTCAAGGGTAGCGGTTTTTACATTCCCTCTATAAGTGATATCTTATGGTAAGTGTCTTTTTCTGTGTGACTTATTTCACTTAGAATCGTCATACCTAAATTCACTCATCATGCTGCTACTAGCCTTATGACGTTGATTTCATGGCTGAGTAATATCCCATTGTACATAAGGACTACAACTTCTTTATCCATTTTTCTCTTTCTTGGGATATTTACGTTGCAACGAAGTGGAGGTTCTTGTCAACAGAGCAGCCCTAAATTTTGGGGTGCCTGTGTCTTGCTGATTTTTAGTTTTCCCAATTTATACGCCCATGAGTGGAAGTGCCCTATGCTCTCTAAGCTGAGTTTTTTCGATGTTTCAGGACACACCGTACACTTCTCCAGAGTGGCGGTTCGCAATTTACATCCCGCCCATCAGCGTAGCAAGGCTCCCGTTTCTCCATGGCCTGTCCTGCATTTCTGGTTTTGACACTTTATTCAGCATGGCCCTTTTGACCGATGGGAAGCGAGACTTCTTTGTAGCGCTGATTTGCCTTTCCAGGTTGCTTGGTTGGCCAAAAAGGGCGTATGCGTTTTTTCCTGAATATATTCAGGAAAAAACGCATACGCCCTTTTTGGCCAAGGGCATCATTGTCGAGGTTTTGCCGCTTTTCCCGTGCTTTAAAGGCGATTCGAATCTACCTCCTGAAATCTGTTTCCTGCAATTCTGCCTTGCTTTCAAATCCTCTTCGTTGTCTTCCATCAATATATTTGTGGACGAGAGTTATCATTTATAACTCTGCAGGTTTGTGAATTGCAGTGCCCCTGAGCTCCATTTTTCAACTCGCTTTCTTGGGAGCTGGCCGCAAAAGCGCAGGATTGCTTCAGGCCCTATTCTGGTCCCGGGCGGCAGGCTGAGCCTGTGGTTAATTCTTCTTTCTGATGGGAAAATAGAGTGACCTGTGCCTGTCCCAACACCTAGAGCTAGTGTCTCATTGGTTCCCCCTCTTCCCGTTCATCCTCAGGACAAATTGCAACCTGTACGGAACAGGAGGTTAAAGGTGCTGATTCTCCAAGGAGGGAGATTGCTAGTAAAGCGGCTGGAATGGCGAACCCGAGCACAAGGAGATGAGAAATGAGGTGCGTTTTAGAAACCTTTCCCGATCACACGGTGTACCATCTTCTGCGTTTCTCATGCAGGTTTTCGAAGTAGGAAGATGCCCTTGAACCTGGAGATTTGGGACCCATGGGATGGGAACCACGCAGTATTACTTTAAAGGGTCTGCGTTTGCTCACCCAACCTCACCAAACCTCTCAGCCCCAAGAGTGTCCACCCTTATGTCTCAATCAGCTGTGGGTCTAGATATGGTCAATCCAGGTGGCATCACAGCCCCTGAACGAATTTAGTAAGAATTTCTCTATCTTTCACAGTCTTTGTTTCACGGGTTTTTAATAGTGATTGATTTTTATAAAGGGGTTTAGCTGCTTTTCACTGCTGTGTTTATGCCGCTTTACACCCACTTGACTCACTTACAGAGAGATATCAATACATAGGTTTTAAGATTCTTACTAGTCAGATATAATCTTGGGCGGTGAATAGGGGGTGTTGAGTCCAGTTCACTGAGCAAGGATTAGGTCGTGTCTATTACATATTGGGTTTATGGAACGGTATCTGAGCTAATTTGAAACCCTTGTTTTATGCATCACCCCACCTCACCTTTCCCGTTAAGCAGCCATAGTGTGTTTTCTAAACGTGTGACTCTGTTCTGTTTTGTAATTCAGTTCAAGGGTCACGGTTTTTACATTCCCTCTATAAGTGATATCTTATGGTAAGTGTCTTTTTCTGTGTGACTTATTTCACTTAGAATCGTCATACCTAAATTCACTCATCATGCTGCTACTAGCCTTATGACGTTGATTTCATGGCTGAGTGATATCCCATTGTACATAAGGACTACAACTTCTTTATCTATTTTTCTCTTTGTTGGGATATTTACGTTGCAACGAAGTGGAGGTTCTTGTCAACAGAGCAGCCCTAAATTTTGGGGTGCCTGTGTCTTGCTGATTTTTAGTTTTCCCAATTTATACGCCCATGAGTGGAAGTGCCCTATGCTCTCTAAGCTGAGTTTTTTCGATGTTTCAGGACACACCGTACACTTCTCCAGAGTGGCGGTTCGCAATTTACATCCCGCCCATCAGCGTAGCAAGGCTCCCGTTTCTCCATGGCCTGTCCTGCATTTCTGGTTTTGACACTTTATTCAGCATGGCCCTTTTGACCGATGGGAAGCGAGACTTCTTTGTAGCGCTGATTTGCCTTTCCAGGTTGCTTGGTTGGCCAAAAAGGGCGTATGCGTTTTTTCCTGAATATATTCAGGAAAAAACGCATACGCCCTTTTTGGCCAAGGGCATCATTGTCGAGGTTTTGCCGCTTTTCCCATGCTTTAAAGGCGATTCGAATCTACCTCCTGAAATCTGTTTCCTGCAATTCTGCCTTGCTTTCAAATCCTCTTCGTTGTCTTCCATCAATATATTTGTGGACGAGAGTTATCATTTATAACTCTGCAGGTTTGTGAATTGCAGTGCCCCTGAGCTCCATTTTTCAACTCGCTTTCTTGGGAGCTGGCCGCAAAAGCGCAGGATTGCTTTAGGCCCTATTCTGGTTCCGGGCGGAAGGCTGAGCCTGTGGTTAATTCTTCTTCCTGATGGGAAAATAGAGTGACCTGTGCCTGTCCCAACACCTAAAGCTAGTGTCTCATTGGTTCCCCCTCTTCCCGTTCATCCTCAGGACAAATTGCAACCTGTACGGAACAGGAGGTTAAAGGTGCTGATTCTCCAAGGAGGGAGATTGCTAGTAAAGCGGCTGGAATGGCGAACCCGAGCACAAGGAGATGAGAAATGAGGTGCGTTTTAGAAACCTTTCCCGATCACACGGTGTACCATCTTCTGGGTTTCTCATGCACGTTTTCGAAGTAGGAAGATGCCCTTGAACCTGGAGATTTGGGACCGATGGGATGGGAACCACGCAGTTTTAATTTAAAGGGTCTGCGTTTGCTCACCCAACCTCACCAAACCTCTCAGCCCCAAGAGTGTCCACCCTTATGTCTCAATCAGCTGTGGGTCTACATATGGTCAATCCAGGTGGCATCACAGCCCCTGAACGAATTTAGTAAGAATTTCTCTATCTTTCACTGTCTTTGTTTCACGGGTTTTTAAAAGTGATTGATTTTTATAAAGGGGTTTAGCTGCTTTTCACTGCTGTGTTTATGCCGCTTTACAGCCAATTGACTCACTTACAGTGAGATATCAATACATAGGTTTTAAGATTCTTACTAGTCAGATATAATCTTGGGCGGTGAATAGGGGGTGTTGAGTCCAGTTCACTGAGCAAGGAGTACGTCGTGTCTATTACATATTGGGTTTATGGAACGGTATCTGAGCTAATTTGAAACCCTTGTTTTATGCATCACCCCACCTCACCTTTCCCGTTAAGCAGCCATAGTGTGTTTTCTAAACGTGTGACTCTGTTCTGTTTTGTAATTCAGTTCAAGGGTAGCGGTTTTTACATTCCCTCTATAAGTGATATCTTATGATAAGTGTCTTTTTCTGTGTGACTTATTTCACTTAGAATCGTCGTACCTAAATCCACTCATCCTGCTGCTACTAGCCTTATGACGTTGATTTCATGGCTGAGTGATATCCCATTGCACATAAGGACTACAACTTCTTTATCCATTTTTCTCTTTGTTGGGATATTTACGTTGCAACGAAGTGGAGGTTCTTGTCAACAGAGCAGCCCTAAATTTTGGGGTGCCTGTGTCTTGCTGATTTTTAGTTTTCCCAATTTATACGCCCATGAGTGGAAGTGCCCTATGCTCTCTAAGCTGAGTTTTTTCGATGTTTCAGGACACACCGTACACTTCTCCAGAGTGGCGGTTCGCAATTTACATCCCGCCCATCAGCGTAGCAAGGCTCCCGTTTCTCCATGGCCTGTCCTGCATTTCTGGTTTTGACACTTTATTCAGCATGGCCCTTTTGACCGATGGGAAGCGAGACTTCTTTGTAGCGCTGATTTGCCTTTCCAGGTTGCTTGGTTGGCCAAAAAGGGCGTATGCGTTTTTTCCTGAATATATTCAGGAAAAAACGCATACGCCCTTTTTGGCCAAGGGCATCATTGTCGAGGTTTTGCCGCTTTTCCCGTGCTTTAAAGGCGATTCGAATCTACCTCCTGAAATCTGTTTCCTGCAATTCTGCCTTGCTTTCAAATCCTCTTTGTTGTCTTCCATCAATATATTTGTGGACGAGAGTTATCATTTATAACTCTGCAGGTTTGTGAATTGCAGTGCCCCTGAGCTCCATTTTTCAACTCGCTTTCTCGGGAGCTGGCCGCAAAAGCGCAGGATTACTTCAGGCCCTATTCTGGTCCCGGGCGGAAGGCTGAGCCTGTGGTTAATTCTTCTTCCTGATGGGAAAATAGAGTGACCTGTGCCTGTCCCAACACCTAAAGCTAGTGTCTCATTGGTTCCCCCTCTTCCCGTTCATCCTCAGGACAAATTGCAACCTGTACGGAACAGGAGGTTAAAGGTGCTGATTCTCCAAGGAGGGAGATTGCTAGTAAAGCGGCTGGAATGGCGAACCCGAGCACAAGGAGATGAGAAATGAGGTGCGTTTTAGAAACCTTTCCCGATCACACGGTGTACCATCTTCTGCGTTTCTCATGCACGTTTTCGAAGTAGGAAGATGCCCTTGAACCTGGAGATTTGGGACCCATGGGATGGGAACCACGCAGTATTACTTTAAAGGGTCTGCGTTTGCTCACCCAACCTCACCAAACCTCTCAGCCCCAAGAGTGTCCACCCTTATGTCTCAATCAGCTGTGGGTCTAGATATGGTCAATCCAGGTGGCATCACAGCCCCTGAACGAATTTAGTAAGAATTTCTCTCTCTTTCACTGTCTTTGTTTCACGGGTTTTTAAAAGTGATTGATTTTTATAAAGGGGTTTAGCTGCTTTTCACTGCTGTGTTTATGCCGCTTTACACCCACTTGACTCACTTACAGAGAGATATCAATACATAGGTTTTAAGATTCTTACTAGTCAGATATATTCTTGGGCGGTGAATAGGGGGTGTTGAGTCCAGTTCACTGAGCAAGGAGTAGGTCGTGTCTATTACATATTGGGTTTATGGAACGGTATCTGAGCTAATTTGAAACCCTTGTTTTATGCATCACCCCACCTCACCTTTCCCGTTAAGCAGCCATAGTGTGTTTTCTAAACGTGTGACTCTGTAGTGTTTTGTAATTCAGTTCAAGGGTAGCGGTTTTTACATTCCCTCTATAAGTGATATCTTATGATAAGTGTCTTTTTCTGTGTGACTTATTTCACTTAGAATCGTCGTACCTAAATCCACTCATCATGCTGCTACTAGCCTTATGACGTTGATTTCATGGCTGAGTGATATTCCATTGTACATAAGGACCACAACTTCTTTATCCATTTTTCTCTTTCCTGGGATATTTAAGGTGTAACGAAGTGGAGGTTCTTGTCAACAGAGCAGCCCTAAACTTTGGGGTGCCTGTGTCTTGCTGATTTTTAGTTTTCCCAATTTATACGCCCATGAGTGGAAGTGCCCTATGCTCTCTAAGCTGAGTTTTTTCGATGTCTCAGGACACACCGTACACTTCTCCAGAGTGGCTGTTGGCAATTTACATCCCGCCCATCAGCGTAGCAAGGCTCCCGTTTCTCCATGGCCTGTCCTGCATTTCTGGGTTTGACACTTTATTCAGCGTGGCCTATTTGACCGATGGGAAGCGAGACTTCTTTGTAGCGCTGATTTGCCTTTCCAGGTTGCTTGGTTGGCCAAAAAGGGCGTATGCGTTTTTTCCTGAATATATTCAGGAAAAAACGCATACGCCCTTTTTGGCCAAGGGCATCATTGTCGAGGTTTTGCCGCTTTTCCTGTGCTTTAAAGGCGATTCGAATCTACCTCCTGAAATCTGTTTCCTGCAATTCTGCCTTGCTTTCAAATCCTCTTCGTTGCCCACCCTCAATATATTTGTGGACGAGATTTATCATTTATAACTCTGCAGGTTTGTGAATTGCAGTGCCCCTGAGCTCCATTTTTCAACTCGCTTTCTTGGGAGCTGGCCGCAAAAGCGCAGGATTGCTTCAGGCCCTATTCTGGTTCCGGGCGGAAGGCTGAGCCTGTGGTTAATTCTTCTTCCTGATGGGAAAATAGAGTGACCTGTGCCTGTCCCAACACCTAAAGCTAGTGTCTCATTGGTTCCCCCTCTTCCCGTTCATCCTCAGGACAAATTGCAACCTGTACGGAACAGGAGGTTAAAGGTGCTGATTCTCCAAGGAGGGAGATTGCTAGTAAAGCGGCTGGAATGGCGAACCCGAGCACAAGGAGATGAGAAATGAGGTGCGTTTTAGAAACCTTTCCCGATCACACGGTGTACCATCTTCTGCGTTTCTCATGCACGTTTTCGAAGTAGGAAGATGCCCTTGAACCTGGAGATTTGGGACCCATGGGATGGGAACCACGCAGTTTTACTTTAAAGGGTCTGCCTTTGCTCACCCAACCTCACCAAACCTCTCAGCCCCAAGAGTGTCCACCCTTATGCCTCAATCAGCTGTGGGTCTAGATATGGTCAATCCAGGTGGCATCACAGCCCCTGAACGAATTTAGTAAGAATTTCTCTATCTTTCACTGTCTTTGTTTCACGGGTTTTTAAAAGTGATTGATTTTTATAAAGGGGTTTAGCTGCTTTTCACTGCTGTGTTTATGCCGCTTTACACCCACTTGACTCACTTACAGAGAGATATCAATACATAGGTTTTAAGATTCTTACTAGTCAGATATATTCTTGGGCGGTGAATAGGGGGTGTTGAGTCCAGTTCACTGAGCAAGGAGTAGGTCGTGTCTATTACATATTGGGTTTATGGAACGGTATCTGAGCTAATTTGAAACCCTTGTTTTATGCATCACCCCACCTCACCTTTCCCGTTAAGCAGCCATAGTGTGTTTTCTAAACGTGTGACTCTGTTCTGTTTTGTAATTCAGTTCAAGGGTAGCGGTTTTTACATTCCCTCTATAAGTGATATCTTATGGTAAGTGTCTTTTTCTGTGTGACTTATTTCACTTAGAATCGTCATACCTAAATTCACTCATCATGCTGCTACTAGCCTTATGACGTTGATTTCATGGCTGAGTAATATCCCATTGTACATAAGGACTACAACTTCTTTATCCATTTTTCTCTTTCTTGGGATATTTACGTTGCAACGAAGTGGAGGTTCTTGTCAACAGAGCAGCCCTAAATTTTGGGGTGCCTGTGTCTTGCTGATTTTTAGTTTTCCCAATTTATACGCCCATGAGTGGAAGTGCCCTATGCTCTCTAAGCTGAGTTTTTTCGATGTTTCAGGACACACCGTACACTTCTCCAGAGTGGCGGTTCGCAATTTACATCCCGCCCATCAGCGTAGCAAGGCTCCCGTTTCTCCATGGCCTGTCCTGCATTTCTGGTTTTGACACTTTATTCAGCATGGCCCTTTTGACCGATGGGAAGCGAGACTTCTTTGTAGCGCTGATTTGCCTTTCCAGGTTGCTTGGTTGGCCAAAAAGGGCGTATGCGTTTTTTCCTGAATATATTCAGGAAAAAACGCATACGCCCTTTTTGGCCAAGGGCATCATTGTCGAGGTTTTGCCGCTTTTCCCGTGCTTTAAAGGCGATTCGAATCTACCTCCTGAAATCTGTTTCCTGCAATTCTGCCTTGCTTTCAAATCCTCTTCGTTGTCTTCCATCAATATATTTGTGGACGAGAGTTATCATTTATAACTCTGCAGGTTTGTGAATTGCAGTGCCCCTGAGCTCCATTTTTCAACTCGCTTTCTTGGGAGCTGGCCGCAAAAGCGCAGGATTGCTTCAGGCCCTATTCTGGTCCCGGGCGGCAGGCTGAGCCTGTGGTTAATTCTTCTTTCTGATGGGAAAATAGAGTGACCTGTGCCTGTCCCAACACCTAGAGCTAGTGTCTCATTGGTTCCCCCTCTTCCCGTTCATCCTCAGGACAAATTGCAACCTGTACGGAACAGGAGGTTAAAGGTGCTGATTCTCCAAGGAGGGAGATTGCTAGTAAAGCGGCTGGAATGGCGAACCCGAGCACAAGGAGATGAGAAATGAGGTGCGTTTTAGAAACCTTTCCCGATCACACGGTGTACCATCTTCTGCGTTTCTCATGCAGGTTTTCGAAGTAGGAAGATGCCCTTGAACCTGGAGATTTGGGACCCATGGGATGGGAACCACGCAGTATTACTTTAAAGGGTCTGCGTTTGCTCACCCAACCTCACCAAACCTCTCAGCCCCAAGAGTGTCCACCCTTATGTCTCAATCAGCTGTGGGTCTAGATATGGTCAATCCAGGTGGCATCACAGCCCCTGAACGAATTTAGTAAGAATTTCTCTATCTTTCACAGTCTTTGTTTCACGGGTTTTTAATAGTGATTGATTTTTATAAAGGGGTTTAGCTGCTTTTCACTGCTGTGTTTATGCCGCTTTACACCCACTTGACTCACTTACAGAGAGATATCAATACATAGGTTTTAAGATTCTTACTAGTCAGATATAATCTTGGGCGGTGAATAGGGGGTGTTGAGTCCAGTTCACTGAGCAAGGATTAGGTCGTGTCTATTACATATTGGGTTTATGGAACGGTATCTGAGCTAATTTGAAACCCTTGTTTTATGCATCACCCCACCTCACCTTTCCCGTTAAGCAGCCATAGTGTGTTTTCTAAACGTGTGACTCTGTTCTGTTTTGTAATTCAGTTCAAGGGTCACGGTTTTTACATTCCCTCTATAAGTGATATCTTATGGTAAGTGTCTTTTTCTGTGTGACTTATTTCACTTAGAATCGTCATACCTAAATTCACTCATCATGCTGCTACTAGCCTTATGACGTTGATTTCATGGCTGAGTGATATCCCATTGTACATAAGGACTACAACTTCTTTATCTATTTTTCTCTTTGTTGGGATATTTACGTTGCAACGAAGTGGAGGTTCTTGTCAACAGAGCAGCCCTAAATTTTGGGGTGCCTGTGTCTTGCTGATTTTTAGTTTTCCCAATTTATACGCCCATGAGTGGAAGTGCCCTATGCTCTCTAAGCTGAGTTTTTTCGATGTTTCAGGACACACCGTACACTTCTCCAGAGTGGCGGTTCGCAATTTACATCCCGCCCATCAGCGTAGCAAGGCTCCCGTTTCTCCATGGCCTGTCCTGCATTTCTGGTTTTGACACTTTATTCAGCATGGCCCTTTTGACCGATGGGAAGCGAGACTTCTTTGTAGCGCTGATTTGCCTTTCCAGGTTGCTTGGTTGGCCAAAAAGGGCGTATGCGTTTTTTCCTGAATATATTCAGGAAAAAACGCATACGCCCTTTTTGGCCAAGGGCATCATTGTCGAGGTTTTGCCGCTTTTCCCATGCTTTAAAGGCGATTCGAATCTACCTCCTGAAATCTGTTTCCTGCAATTCTGCCTTGCTTTCAAATCCTCTTCGTTGTCTTCCATCAATATATTTGTGGACGAGAGTTATCATTTATAACTCTGCAGGTTTGTGAATTGCAGTGCCCCTGAGCTCCATTTTTCAACTCGCTTTCTTGGGAGCTGGCCGCAAAAGCGCAGGATTGCTTTAGGCCCTATTCTGGTTCCGGGCGGAAGGCTGAGCCTGTGGTTAATTCTTCTTCCTGATGGGAAAATAGAGTGACCTGTGCCTGTCCCAACACCTAAAGCTAGTGTCTCATTGGTTCCCCCTCTTCCCGTTCATCCTCAGGACAAATTGCAACCTGTACGGAACAGGAGGTTAAAGGTGCTGATTCTCCAAGGAGGGAGATTGCTAGTAAAGCGGCTGGAATGGCGAACCCGAGCACAAGGAGATGAGAAATGAGGTGCGTTTTAGAAACCTTTCCCGATCACACGGTGTACCATCTTCTGGGTTTCTCATGCACGTTTTCGAAGTAGGAAGATGCCCTTGAACCTGGAGATTTGGGACCGATGGGATGGGAACCACGCAGTTTTAATTTAAAGGGTCTGCGTTTGCTCACCCAACCTCACCAAACCTCTCAGCCCCAAGAGTGTCCACCCTTATGTCTCAATCAGCTGTGGGTCTACATATGGTCAATCCAGGTGGCATCACAGCCCCTGAACGAATTTAGTAAGAATTTCTCTATCTTTCACTGTCTTTGTTTCACGGGTTTTTAAAAGTGATTGATTTTTATAAAGGGGTTTAGCTGCTTTTCACTGCTGTGTTTATGCCGCTTTACAGCCAATTGACTCACTTACAGTGAGATATCAATACATAGGTTTTAAGATTCTTACTAGTCAGATATAATCTTGGGCGGTGAATAGGGGGTGTTGAGTCCAGTTCACTGAGCAAGGAGTACGTCGTGTCTATTACATATTGGGTTTATGGAACGGTATCTGAGCTAATTTGAAACCCTTGTTTTATGCATCACCCCACCTCACCTTTCCCGTTAAGCAGCCATAGTGTGTTTTCTAAACGTGTGACTCTGTTCTGTTTTGTAATTCAGTTCAAGGGTAGCGGTTTTTACATTCCCTCTATAAGTGATATCTTATGATAAGTGTCTTTTTCTGTGTGACTTATTTCACTTAGAATCGTCGTACCTAAATCCACTCATCCTGCTGCTACTAGCCTTATGACGTTGATTTCATGGCTGAGTGATATCCCATTGCACATAAGGACTACAACTTCTTTATCCATTTTTCTCTTTGTTGGGATATTTACGTTGCAACGAAGTGGAGGTTCTTGTCAACAGAGCAGCCCTAAATTTTGGGGTGCCTGTGTCTTGCTGATTTTTAGTTTTCCCAATTTATACGCCCATGAGTGGAAGTGCCCTATGCTCTCTAAGCTGAGTTTTTTCGATGTTTCAGGACACACCGTACACTTCTCCAGAGTGGCGGTTCGCAATTTACATCCCGCCCATCAGCGTAGCAAGGCTCCCGTTTCTCCATGGCCTGTCCTGCATTTCTGGTTTTGACACTTTATTCAGCATGGCCCTTTTGACCGATGGGAAGCGAGACTTCTTTGTAGCGCTGATTTGCCTTTCCAGGTTGCTTGGTTGGCCAAAAAGGGCGTATGCGTTTTTTCCTGAATATATTCAGGAAAAAACGCATACGCCCTTTTTGGCCAAGGGCATCATTGTCGAGGTTTTGCCGCTTTTCCCGTGCTTTAAAGGCGATTCGAATCTACCTCCTGAAATCTGTTTCCTGCAATTCTGCCTTGCTTTCAAATCCTCTTTGTTGTCTTCCATCAATATATTTGTGGACGAGAGTTATCATTTATAACTCTGCAGGTTTGTGAATTGCAGTGCCCCTGAGCTCCATTTTTCAACTCGCTTTCTCGGGAGCTGGCCGCAAAAGCGCAGGATTACTTCAGGCCCTATTCTGGTCCCGGGCGGAAGGCTGAGCCTGTGGTTAATTCTTCTTCCTGATGGGAAAATAGAGTGACCTGTGCCTGTCCCAACACCTAAAGCTAGTGTCTCATTGGTTCCCCCTCTTCCCGTTCATCCTCAGGACAAATTGCAACCTGTACGGAACAGGAGGTTAAAGGTGCTGATTCTCCAAGGAGGGAGATTGCTAGTAAAGCGGCTGGAATGGCGAACCCGAGCACAAGGAGATGAGAAATGAGGTGCGTTTTAGAAACCTTTCCCGATCACACGGTGTACCATCTTCTGCGTTTCTCATGCACGTTTTCGAAGTAGGAAGATGCCCTTGAACCTGGAGATTTGGGACCCATGGGATGGGAACCACGCAGTATTACTTTAAAGGGTCTGCGTTTGCTCACCCAACCTCACCAAACCTCTCAGCCCCAAGAGTGTCCACCCTTATGTCTCAATCAGCTGTGGGTCTAGATATGGTCAATCCAGGTGGCATCACAGCCCCTGAACGAATTTAGTAAGAATTTCTCTCTCTTTCACTGTCTTTGTTTCACGGGTTTTTAAAAGTGATTGATTTTTATAAAGGGGTTTAGCTGCTTTTCACTGCTGTGTTTATGCCGCTTTACACCCACTTGACTCACTTACAGAGAGATATCAATACAGAGGTTTTAAGATTCTTACTAGTCAGATATATTCTTGGGCGGTGAATAGGGGGTGTTGAGTCCAGTTCACTGAGCAAGGAGTAGGTCGTGTCTATTACATATTGGGTTTATGGAACGGTATCTGAGCTAATTTGAAACCCTTGTTTTATGCATCACCCCACCTCACCTTTCCCGTTAAGCAGCCATAGTGTGTTTTCTAAACGTGTGACTCTGTTCTGTTTTGTAATTCAGTTCAAGGGTAGCGGTTTTTACATTCCCTCTATAAGTGATATCTTATGATAAGTGTCTTTTTCTGTGTGACTTATTTCACTTAGAATCGTCATACCTAAATCCACTCATCATGCTGCTACTAGCCTTATGACGTTGATTTCATGGCTGAGTGATATTCCATTGTACATAAGGACCACAACTTCTTTATCCATTTTTCTCTTTCCTGGGATATTTAAGGTGTAACGAAGTGGAGGTTCTTGTCAACAGAGCAGCCCTAAACTTTGGGGTGCCTGTGTCTTGCTGATTTTTAGTTTTCCCAATTTATACGCCCATGAGTGGAAGTGCCCTATGCTCTCTAAGCTGAGTTTTTTCGATGTCTCAGGACACACCGTACACTTCTCCAGAGTGGCTGTTGGCAATTTACATCCCGCCCATCAGCGTAGCAAGGCTCCCGTTTCTCCATGGCCTGTCCTGCATTTCTGGGTTTGACACTTTATTCAGCGTGGCCTATTTGACCGATGGGAAGCGAGACTTCTTTGTAGCGCTGATTTGCCTTTCCAGGTTGCTTGGTTGGCCAAAAAGGGCGTATGCGTTTTTTCCTGAATATATTCAGGAAAAAACGCATACGCCCTTTTTGGCCAAGGGCATCATTGTCGAGGTTTTGCCGCTTTTCCCGTGCTTTAAAGGCGATTCGAATCTACCTCCTGAAATCTGTTTCCTGCAATTCTGCCTTGCTTTCAAATCCTCTTCGTTGCCCACCCTCAATATATTTGTGGACGAGATTTATCATTTATAACTCTGCAGGTTTGTGAATTGCAGTGCCCCTGAGCTCCATTTTTCAACTCGCTTTCTTGGGAGCTGGCCGCAAAAGCGCAGGATTGCTTCAGGCCCTATTCTGGTTCCGGGCGGAAGGCTGAGCCTGTGGTTAATTCTTCTTCCTGATGGGAAAATAGAGTGACCTGTGCCTGTCCCAACACCTAAAGCTAGTGTCTCATTGGTTCCCCCTCTTCCCGTTCATCCTCAGGACAAATTGCAACCTGTACGGAACAGGAGGTTAAAGGTGCTGATTCTCCAAGGAGGGAGATTGCTAGTAAAGCGGCTGGAATGGCGAACCCGAGCACAAGGAGATGAGAAATGAGGTGCATTTTAGAAACCTTTCCCGATCACACGGTGTACCATCTTCTGCGTTTCTCATGCACGTTTTCGAAGTAGGAAGATGCCCTTGAACCTGGAGATTTGGGACCCATGGGATGGGAACCACGCAGTTTTACTTTAAAGGGTCTGCCTTTGCTCACCCAACCTCACCAAACCTCTCAGCCCCAAGAGTGTCCACCCTTATGCCTCAATCAGCTGTGGGTCTAGATATGGTCAATCCAGGTGGCATCACAGCCCCTGAACGAATTTAGTAAGAATTTCTCTATCTTTCACTGTCTTTGTTTCACGGGTTTTTAAAAGTGATTGATTTTTATAAAGGGGTTTAGCTGCTTTTCACTGCTGTGTTTATGCCGCTTTACACCCACTTGACTCACTTACAGAGAGATATCAATACATAGGTTTTAAGATTCTTACTAGTCAGATATATTCTTGGGCGGTGAATAGGGGGTGTTGAGTCCAGTTCACTGAGCAAGGAGTAGGTCGTGTCTATTACATATTGGGTTTATGGAACGGTATCTGAGCTAATTTGAAACCCTTGTTTTATGCATCACCCCACCTCACCTTTCCCGTTAAGCAGCCATAGTGTGTTTTCTAAACGTGTGACTCTGTTCTGTTTTGTAATTCAGTTCAAGGGTCACGGTTTTTACATTCCCTCTATAAGTGATATCTTATGGTAAGTGTCTTTTTCTGTGTGACTTATTTCACTTAGAATCGTCATACCTAAATTCACTCATCATGCTGCTACTAGCCTTATGACGTTGATTTCATGGCTGAGTAATATCCCATTGTACATAAGGACTACAACTTCTTTATCCATTTTTCTCTTTGTTGGGATATTTACGTTGCAACGAAGTGGAGGTTCTTGTCAACAGAGCAGCCCTAAATTTTGGGGTGCCTGTGTCTTGCTGATTTTTAGTTTTCCCAATTTATACGCCCATGAGTGGAAGTGCCCTATGCTCTCTAAGCTGAGTTTTTTCGATGTTTCAGGACACACCGTACACTTCTCCAGAGTGGCGGTTCGCAATTTACATCCCGCCCATCAGCGTAGCAAGGCTCCCGTTTCTCCATGGCCTGTCCTGCATTTCTGGTTTTGACACTTTATTCAGCATGGCCCTTTTGACCGATGGGAAGCGAGACTTCTTTGTAGCGCTGATTTGCCTTTCCAGGTTGCTTGGTTGGCCAAAAAGGGCGTATGCGTTTTTTCCTGAATATATTCAGGAAAAAACGCATACGCCCTTTTTGGCCAAGGGCATCATTGTCGAGGTTTTGCCGCTTTTCCCGTGCTTTAAAGGCGATTCGAATCTACCTCCTGAAATCTGTTTCCTGCAATTCTGCCTTGCTTTCAAATCCTCTTCGTTGTCTTCCATCAATATATTTGTGGACGAGAGTTATCATTTATAACTCTGCAGGTTTGTGAATTGCAGTGCCCCTGAGCTCCATTTTTCAACTCGCTTTCTTGGGAGCTGGCCGCAAAAGCGCAGGATTGCTTCAGGCCCTATTCTGGTCCCGGGCGGCAGGCTGAGCCTGTGGTTAATTCTTCTTTCTGATGGGAAAATAGAGTGACCTGTGCCTGTCCCAACACCTAGAGCTAGTGTCTCATTGGTTCCCCCTCTTCCCGTTCATCCTCAGGACAAATTGCAACCTGTACGGAACAGGAGGTTAAAGGTGCTGATTCTCCAAGGAGGGAGATTGCTAGTAAAGCGGCTGGAATGGCGAACCCGAGCACAAGGAGATGAGAAATGAGGTGCGTTTTAGAAACCTTTCCCGATCACACGGTGTACCATCTTCTGCGTTTCTCATGCAGGTTTTCGAAGTAGGAAGATGCCCTTGAACCTGGAGATTTGGGACCCATGGGATGGGAACCACGCAGTATTACTTTAAAGGGTCTGCGTTTGCTCACCCAACCTCACCAAACCTCTCAGCCCCAAGAGTGTCCACCCTTATGTCTCAATCAGCTGTGGGTCTAGATATGGTCAATCCAGGTGGTATCACAGCCCCTGAACGAATTTAGTAAGAATTTCTCTATCTTTCACAGTCTTTGTTTCACGGGTTTTTAATAGTGATTGATTTTTATAAAGGGGTTTAGCTGCTTTTCACTGCTGTGTTTATGCCGCTTTACACCCACTTGACTCACTTACAGAGAGATATCAATACATAGGTTTTAAGATTCTTACTAGTCAGATATAATCTTGGGCGGTGAATAGGGGGTGTTGAGTCCAGTTCACTGAGCAAGGATTAGGTCGTGTCTATTACATATTGGGTTTATGGAACGGTATCTGAGCTAATTTGAAACCCTTGTTTTATGCATCACCCCACCTCACCTTTCCCGTTAAGCAGCCATAGTGTGTTTTCTAAACGTGTGACTCTGTTCTGTTTTGTAATTCAGTTCAAGGGTCACGGTTTTTACATTCCCTCTATAAGTGATATCTTATGGTAAGTGTCTTTTTCTGTGTGACTTATTTCACTTAGAATCGTCATACCTAAATTCACTCATCATGCTGCTACTAGCCTTATGACGTTGATTTCATGGCTGAGTGATATCCCATTGTACATAAGGACTACAACTTCTTTATCTATTTTTCTCTTTGTTGGGATATTTACGTTGCAACGAAGTGGAGGTTCTTGTCAACAGAGCAGCCCTAAATTTTGGGGTGCCTGTGTCTTGCTGATTTTTAGTTTTCCCAATTTATACGCCCATGAGTGGAAGTGCCCTATGCTCTCTAAGCTGAGTTTTTTCGATGTTTCAGGACACACCGTACACTTCTCCAGAGTGGCGGTTCGCAATTTACATCCCGCCCATCAGCGTAGCAAGGCTCCCGTTTCTCCATGGCCTGTCCTGCATTTCTGGTTTTGACACTTTATTCAGCATGGCCCTTTTGACCGATGGGAAGCGAGACTTCTTTGTAGCGCTGATTTGCCTTTCCAGGTTGCTTGGTTGGCCAAAAAGGGCGTATGCGTTTTTTCCTGAATATATTCAGGAAAAAACGCATACGCCCTTTTTGGCCAAGGGCATCATTGTCGAGGTTTTGCCGCTTTTCCCATGCTTTAAAGGCGATTCGAATCTACCTCCTGAAATCTGTTTCCTGCAATTCTGCCTTGCTTTCAAATCCTCTTCGTTGTCTTCCATCAATATATTTGTGGACGAGAGTTATCATTTATAACTCTGCAGGTTTGTGAATTGCAGTGCCCCTGAGCTCCATTTTTCAACTCGCTTTCTTGGCAGCTGGCCGCAAAAGCGCAGGATTGCTTTAGGCCCTATTCTGGTTCCGGGCGGAAGGCTGAGCCTGTGGTTAATTCTTCTTCCTGATGGGAAAATAGAGTGACCTGTGCCTGTCCCAACACCTAAAGCTAGTGTCTCATTGGTTCCCCCTCTTCCCGTTCATCCTCAGGACAAATTGCAACCTGTACGGAACAGGAGGTTAAAGGTGCTGATTCTCCAAGGAGGGAGATTGCTAGTAAAGCGGCTGGAATGGCGAACCCGAGCACAAGGAGATGAGAAATGAGGTGCGTTTTAGAAACCTTTCCCGATCACACGGTGTACCATCTTCTGGGTTTCTCATGCACGTTTTCGAAGTAGGAAGATGCCCTTGAACCTGGAGATTTGGGACCGATGGGATGGGAACCACGCAGTTTTAATTTAAAGGGTCTGCGTTTGCTCACCCAACCTCACCAAACCTCTCAGCCCCAAGAGTGTCCACCCTTATGTCTCAATCAGCTGTGGGTCTACATATGGTCAATCCAGGTGGCATCACAGCCCCTGAACGAATTTAGTAAGAATTTCTCTATCTTTCACTGTCTTTGTTTCACGGGTTTTTAAAAGTGATTGATTTTTATAAAGGGGTTTAGCTGCTTTTCACTGCTGTGTTTATGCCGCTTTACAGCCAATTGACTCACTTACAGTGAGATATCAATACATAGGTTTTAAGATTCTTACTAGTCAGATATTATCTTGGGCGGTGAATAGGGGG
This sequence comes from Balaenoptera borealis, assembly GCF_965194805.1. Taxonomy (NCBI): domain Eukaryota; kingdom Metazoa; phylum Chordata; class Mammalia; order Artiodactyla; family Balaenopteridae; genus Balaenoptera; species Balaenoptera borealis. The sequence goes on along the minus strand of NW_028123249.1, from coordinate 193,636 downwards.
TGTTGAGTCCAGTTCACTGAGCAAGGAGTACGTCGTGTCTATTACATATTGGGTTTATGGAACGGTATCTGAGCTAATTTGAAACCCTTGTTTTATGCATCACCCCACCTCACCTTTCCCGTTAAGCAGCCATAGTGTGTTTTCTAAACGTGTGACTCTGTTCTGTTTTGTAATTCAGTTCAAGGGTAGCGGTTTTTACATTCCCTCTATAAGTGATATCTTATGATAAGTGTCTTTTTCTGTGTGACTTATTTCACTTAGAATCGTCATACCTAAATTCACTCATCATGCTGCTACTAGCCTTATGACGTTGATTTCATGGCTGAGTGATATCCCATTGTACATAAGGACTACAACTTCTTTATCCATTTTTCTCTTTCTTGGGATATTTACGTTGCAACGAAGTGGAGGTTCTTGTCAACAGAGCAGCCCTAAATTTTGGGGTGCCTGTGTCTTGCTGATTTTTAGTTTTCCCAATTTATACGCCCATGAGTGGAAGTGCCCTATGCTCTCTAAGCTGAGTTTTTTCGATGTTTCAGGACACACCGTACACTTCTCCAGAGTGGCGGTTCGCAATTTACATCCCGCCCATCAGCGTAGCAAGGCTCCCGTTTCTCCATGGCCTGTCCTGCATTTCTGGTTTTGACACTTTATTCAGCATGGCCCTTTTGACCGATGGGAAGCGAGACTTCTTTGTAGCGCTGATTTGCCTTTCCAGGTTGCTTGGTTGGCCAAAAAGGGCGTATGCGTTTTTTCCTGAATATATTCAGGAAAAAACGCATACGCCCTTTTTGGCCAAGGGCATCATTGTCGAGGTTTTGCCGCTTTTCCCGTGCTTTAAAGGCGATTCGAATCTACCTCCTGAAATCTGTTTCCTGCAATTCTGCCTTGCTTTCAAATCCTCTTCGTTGTCTTCCATCAATATATTTGTGGACGAGAGTTATCATTTATAACTCTGCAGGTTTGTGAATTGCAGTGCCCCTGAGCTCCATTTTTCAACTCGCTTTCTTGGCAGCTGGCCGCAAAAGCGCAGGATTGCTTTAGGCCCTATTCTGGTTCCGGGCGGAAGGCTGAGCCTGTGGTTAATTCTTCTTCCTGATGGGAAAATAGAGTGACCTGTGCCTGTCCCAACACCTAAAGCTAGTGTCTCATTGGTTCCCCCTCTTCCCGTTCATCCTCAGGACAAATTGCAACCTGTACGGAACAGGAGGTTAAAGGTGCTGATTCTCCAAGGAGGGAGATTGCTAGTAAAGCGGCTGGAATGGCGAACCCGAGCACAAGGAGATGAGAAATGAGGTGCGTTTTAGAAACCTTTCCCGATCACACGGTGTACCATCTTCTGGGTTTCTCATGCACGTTTTCGAAGTAGGAAGATGCCCTTGAACCTGGAGATTTGGGACCGATGGGATGGGAACCACGCAGTTTTAATTTAAAGGGTCTGCGTTTGCTCACCCAACCTCACCAAACCTCTCAGCCCCAAGAGTGTCCACCCTTATGTCTCAATCAGCTGTGGGTCTACATATGGTCAATCCAGGTGGCATCACAGCCCCTGAACGAATTTAGTAAGAATTTCTCTATCTTTCACTGTCTTTGTTTCACGGGTTTTTAAAAGTGATTGATTTTTATAAAGGGGTTTAGCTGCTTTTCACTGCTGTGTTTATGCCGCTTTACAGCCAATTGACTCACTTACAGTGAGATATCAATACATAGGTTTTAAGATTCTTACTAGTCAGATATTATCTTGGGCGGTGAATAGGGGGTGTTGAGTCCAGTTCACTGAGCAAGGAGTACGTCGTGTCTATTACATATTGGGTTTATGGAACGGTATCTGAGCTAATTTGAAACCCTTGTTTTATGCATCACCCCACCTCACCTTTCCCGTTAAGCAGCCATAGTGTGTTTTCTAAACGTGTGACTCTGTTCTGTTTTGTAATTCAGTTCAAGGGTAGCGGTTTTTACATTCCCTCTATAAGTGATATCTTATGATAAGTGTCTTTTTCTGTGTGACTTATTTCACTTAGAATCGTCATACCTAAATTCACTCATCATGCTGCTACTAGCCTTATGACGTTGATTTCATGGCTGAGTGATATCCCATTGTACATAAGGACTACAACTTCTTTATCCATTTTTCTCTTTCTTGGGATATTTACGTTGCAACGAAGTGGAGGTTCTTGTCAACAGAGCAGCCCTAAATTTTGGGGTGCCTGTGTCTTGCTGATTTTTAGTTTTCCCAATTTATACGCCCATGAGTGGAAGTGCCCTATGCTCTCTAAGCTGAGTTTTTTCGATGTTTCAGGACACACCGTACACTTCTCCAGAGTGGCGGTTCGCAATTTACATCCCGCCCATCAGCGTAGCAAGGCTCCCGTTTCTCCATGGCCTGTCCTGCATTTCTGGTTTTGACACTTTATTCAGCATGGCCCTTTTGACCGATGGGAAGCGAGAATTCTTTGTAGCGCTGATTTGCCTTTCCAGGTTGCTTGGTTGGCCAAAAAGGGCGTATGCGTTTTTTCCTGAATATATTCAGGAAAAAACGCATACGCCCTTTTTGGCCAAGGGCATCATTGTCGAGGTTTTGCCGCTTTTCCCGTGCTTTAAAGGCGATTCGAATCTACCTCCTGAAATCTGATTCCTGCAATTCTGCCTTGCTTTCAAATCCTCTTCGTTGTCTTCCATCAATATATTTGTGGACGAGAGTTATCATTTATAACTCTTCAGGTTTGTGAATTGCAGTGCCCCTGAGCTCCATTTTTCAACTCGCTTTTTTGGCAGCTGGCCGCAAAAGCGCAGGATTGCTTTAGGCCCTATTCTGGTTCCGGGCGGAAGGCTGAGCCTGTGGTTAATTCTTCTTCCTGATGGGAAAATAGAGTGACCTGTGCCTGTCCCAACACCTAAAGCTAGTGTCTCATTGGTTCCCCCTCTTCCCGTTCATCCTCAGGACAAATTGCAACCTGTACGGAACAGGAGGTTAAAGGTGCTGATTCTCCAAGGAGGGAGATTGCTAGTAAAGCGGCTGGAATGGCGAACCCGAGCACAAGGAGATGAGAAATGAGGTGCGTTTTAGAAACCTTTCCCGATCACACGGTGTACCATCTTCTGGGTTTCTCATGCACGTTTTCGAAGTAGGAAGATGCCCTTGAACCTGGAGATTTGGGACCGGTGGGATGGGAACCACGCAGTATTACTTTAAAGGGTCTGCGTTTGCTCACCCAACCTCACGAAACCTCTCAGCCCCAAGAGTGTCCACCCTTATGTCTCAATCAGCTGTGGGTCTAGATATGGTCAATCCAGGTGGCATCACAGCCCCTGAACGAATTTAGTAAGAATTTCTCTATCTTTCACTGTCTTTGTTTCACGGGTTTTTAATAGTGATTGATTTTTATAAAGGGGTTTAGCTGCTTTTCACTGCTGTGTTTATGCCGCTTTACACCCACTTGACTCACTTACAGAGAGATATCAATACATAGGTTTTAAGATTCTTACTAGTCAGATATATTCTTGGGCGGTGAATAGGGGGTGTTGAGTCCAGTTCACTGAGCAAGGATTAGGTCGTGTCTATTACATATTGGGTTTATGGAACGGTATCTGAGCTAATTTGAAACCCTTGTTTTATGCATCACCCCACCTCACCTTTCCCGTTAAGCAGCCATAGTGTGTTTTCTAAACGTGTGACTCTGTTCTGTTTTGTAATTCAGTTCAAGGGTCACGGTTTTTACATTCCCTCTATAAGTGATATCTTATGGTAAGTGTCTTTTTCTGTGTGACTTATTTCACTTAGAATCGTCATACCTAAATTCACTCATCATGCTGCTACTAGCCTTATGACGTTGATTTCATGGCTGAGTGATATCCCATTGTACATAAGGACTACAACTTCTTTATCCATTTTTCTCTTTGTTGGGATATTTACGTTGCAGCGAAGTGGAGGTTCTTGTCAACAGAGCAGCCCTAAATTTTGGGGTGCCTGTGTCTTGCTGATTTTTAGTTTTCCCAATTTATACGCCCATGAGTGGAAGTGCCCTATGCTCTCTAAGCTGAGTTTTTTCGATGTTTCAGGACACACCGTACACTTCTCCAGAGTGGCGGTTCGCAATTTACATCCCGCCCATCAGCGTAGCAAGGCTCCCGTTTCTCCATGGCCTGTCCTGCATTTCTGGTTTTGACACTTTATTCAGCATGGCCCTTTTGACCGATGGGAAGCGAGACTTCTTTGTAGCGCTGATTTGCCTTTCCAGGTTGCTTGGTTGGCCAAAAAGGGCGTATGCGTTTTTTCCTGAATATACTCAGGAAAAAACGCATACGCCCTTTTTGGCCAAGGGCATCATTGTCGAGGTTTTGCCGCTTTTCCCGTGCTTTAAAGGCGATTCGAATCTTCCTCCTGAAATCTGTTTCCTGCAATTCTGCCTTGCTTTCAAATCCTCTTTGTTGTCTTCCATCAATATATTTGTGGACGAGAGTTATCATTTATAACTCTGCAGGTTTGTGAATTGCAGTGACCCTGAGCTCCATTTTTCAACTCGCTTTCTTGGGAGCTGGCCGCAAAAGCGCAGGATTGCTTTAGGCCCTATTCTGGTTCCGGGCGGAAGGCTGAGACTGTGGTTAATTCTTCTTCCTGATGGGAAAATAGAGTGACCTGTGCCTGTCCCAACACCTAAAGCTAGTGTCTCATTGGTTCCCCCTCTTCCCGTTCATCCTCAGGACAAATTGCAACCTGTACGGAACAGGAGGTTAAAGGTGCTGATTCTCCAAGGAGGGAGATTGCTAGTAAAGCGGCTGGAATGGCGAACCCGAGCACAAGGAGATGAGAAATGAGGTGCGTTTTAGAAACCTTTCCCGATCACACGGTGTACCATCTTCTGCGTTTCTCATGCACGTTTTCGAAGTAGGAAGATGCCCTTGAACCTGGAGATTTGGGACCCATGGGATGGGAACCACGCAGTTTTACTTTAAAGGGTCTGCCTTTGCTCACCCAACCTCACCAAACCTCTCAGCCCCAAGAGTGTCCACCCTTATGTCTCAATCAGCTGTGGGTCTAGATATGGTCAATCCAGGTGGCATCACAGCCCCTGAACGAATTTAGTAAGAATTTCTCTATCTTTCACAGTCTTTGTTTCACGGGTTTTTAATAGTGATTGATTTTTATAAAGGGGTTTAGCTGCTTTTCACTGCTGTGTTTATGCCGCTTTACACCCACTTGACTCACTTACAGAGAGATATCAATACATAGGTTTTAAGATTCTTACTAGTCAGATATAATCTTGGGCGGTGAATAGGGGGTGTTGAGTCCAGTTCACTGAGCAAGGATTAGGTCGTGTCTATTACATATTGGGTTTATGGAACGGTATCTGAGCTAATTTGAAACCCTTGTTTTATGCATCACCCCACCTCACCTTTCCCGTTAAGCAGCCATAGTGTGTTTTCTAAACGTGTGACTCTGTTCTGTTTTGTAATTCAGTTCAAGGGTCACGGTTTTTACATTCTCTCTATAAGTGATATCTTATGGTAAGTGTCTTTTTCTGTGTGACTTATTTCACTTAGAATCGTCATACCTAAATTCACTCATCATGCTGCTACTAGCCTTATGACGTTGATTTCATGGCTGAGTGATATCCCATTGTACATAAGGACTACAACTTCTTTATCCATTTTTCTCTTTCTTGGGATATTTACGTTGCAACGAAGTGGAGGTTCTTGTCAACAGAGCAGCCCTAAATTTTGGGGTGCCTGTGTCTTGCTGATTTTTAGTTTTCCCAATTTATACGCCCATGAGTGGAAGTGCCCTATGCTCTCTAAGCTGAGTTTTTTCGATGTTTCAGGACACACCGTACACTTCTCCAGAGTGGCTGTTGGCAATTTACATCCCGCCCATCAGCGTAGCAAGGCTCCCGTTTCTCCATGGCCTGTCCTGCATTTCTGGGTTTGACACTTTATTCAGCGTGGCCTATTTGACCGATGGGAAGCGAGACTTCTTTGTAGGGCTGATTTGCCTTTCCAGGTTGCTTGGTTGGACAAAAAGGGCGTATGCGTTTTTTCCTGAATATATTCAGGAAAAAACGCATACGCCCTTTTTGGCCAAGGGCATCATTGTCGAGGTTTTGCCGCTTTTCCCGTGCTTTAAAGGCGATTCGAATCTACCTCCTGAAATCTGTTTCCTGCAATTCTGCCTTGCTTTCAAATCCTCTTTGTTGTCTTCCGTCAATATATTTGTGGACGAGAGTTATCATTTATAACTCTGCAGGTTTGTGAATTGCAGTGCCCCTGAGCTCCATTTTTCAACTCGCTTTCTTGGCAGCTGGCCGCAAAAGCGCAGGATTGCTTTCGGCCCTATTCTGGTTCCGGGCGGAAGGCTGAGCCTGTGGTTAATTCTTCTTCCTGATGGGAAAATAGAGTGACCTGTGCCTGTCCCAACACCTAAAGCTAGTGTCTCATTGGTTCCCCCTCTTCCCGTTCATCCTCAGGACAAATTGCAACCTGTACGGAACAGGAGGTTAAAGGTGCTGATTCTCCAAGGAGGGAGATTGCTAGTAAAGCGGCTGGAATGGCGAACCCGAGCACAAGGAGATGAGAAATGAGGTGCGTTTTAGAAACCTTTCCCGATCACACGGTGTACCATCTTCTGGGTTTCTCATGCACGTTTTCGAAGTAGGAAGATGCCCTTGAACCTGGAGATTTGGGACCCATGGGATGGGAACCACGCAGTATTACTTTAAAGGGTCTGCGTTTGCTCACCCAACCTCACCAAACCTCTCAGCCCCAAGAGTGTCCACCCTTATGTCTCAATCAGCTGTGGGTCTAGATATGGTCAATCCAGGTGGCATCACAGCCCCTGAACGAATTTAGTAAGAATTTCTCTATCTTTCACTGTCTTTGTTTCACGGGTTTTTAAAAGTGATTGATTTTTATAAAGGGGTTTAGCTGCTTTTCACTGCTGTGTTTATGCCGCTTTACACCCACTTGACTCACTTACAGAGAGATATCAATACATAGGTTTTAAGATTCTTACTAGTCAGATATATTCTTGGGCGGTGAATAGGGGGTGTTGAGTCCAGTTCACTGAGCAAGGAGTAGGTCGTGTCTATTACATATTGGGTTTATGGAACGGTATCTGAGCTAATTTGAAACCCTTGTTTTATGCATCACCCCACCTCACCTTTCCCGTTAAGCAGCCATAGTGTGTTTTCTAAACGTGTGACTCTGTTCTGTTTTGTAATTCAGTTCAAGGGTAGCGGTTTTTACATTCCCTCTATAAGTGATATCTTATGATAAGTGTCTTTTTCTGTGTGACTTATTTCACTTAGAATCGTCATACCTAAATTCACTCATCATGCTGCTACTAGCCTTATGACGTTGATTTCATGGCTGAGTGATATCCCATTGTACATAAGGACCACAACTTCTTTATCCATTTTTCTCTTTCCTGGGATATTTAAGGTGTAACGAAGTGGAGGTTTTTGTCAACAGAGCAGCCCTAAACTTTGGGGTGCCTCTGTCTTGCTGATTTTTAGTTTTCCCAATTTATACGCCCATGAGTGGAAGTGCCCTATGCTCTCTAAGCTGAGTTTTTTCGATGTTTCAGGACACACCGTACACTTCTCCAGAGTGGCGGTTCGCAATTTACATCCCGCCCATCAGCGTAGCAAGGCTCCCGTTTCTCCATGGCCTGTCCTGCATTTCTGGTTTTGACACTTTATTCAGCATGGCCCTTTTGACCGATGGGAAGCGAGACTTCTTTGTAGCGCTGATTTGCCTTTCCAGGTTGCTTGGTTGGCCAAAAAGGGCGTATGCGTTTTTTCCTGAATATATTCAGGAAAAAACGCATACGCCCTTTTTGGCCAAGGGCATCATTGTCGAGGTTTTGCCGCTTTTCCCGTGCTTTAAAGGCGATTCGAATCTACCTCCTGAAATCTGTTTCCTGCAATTCTGCCTTGCTTTCAAATCCTCTTCGTTGTCTTCCGTCAATATATTTGTGGACGAGAGTTATCATTTATAACTCTGCAGGTTTGTGAATTGCAGTGCCCCTGAGCTCCATTTTTCAACTCGCTTTCTTGGGAGCTGGCCGCAAAAGCGCAGGATTGCTTCAGGCCCTATTCTGGTCCCGGGCGGCAGGCTGAGCCTGTGGTTAATTCTTCTTCCTGATGGGAAAATAGAGTGACCTGTGCCTGTCCCAACACCTAGAGCTACTGTCTCATTGGTTCCCTCTCTTCCCGTTCATCCTCAGGACAAATTGCAACCTGTACGGAACAGGAGGTTAAAGGTGCTGATTCTCCAAGGAGGGAGATTGCTACTAAAGCGGCTGGAATGGCGAACCCGAGCACAAGGAGATGAGAAATGAGGTGCGTTTTAGAAACCTTTCCCGATCACACGGTGTACCATCTTCTGGGTTTCTCATGCATGTTTTCGAAGTAGGAAGATGCCCTTGAACCTGGAGATTTGGGACCGATGGGATGGGAACCACGCAGTATTACTTTAAAGGGTCTGCGTTTGCTCACCCAACCTCACGAAACCTCTCAGCCCCAAGAGTGTCCACCCTTATGTCTCAATCAGCTGTGGGTCTACATATGGTCAATCCAGGTGGCATCACAGCCCCTGAACGAATTTAGTAAGAATTTCTCTATCTTTCACTGTCTTTGTTTCACGGGTTTTTAAAAGTGATTGATTTTTATAAAGGGGTTTAGCTGCTTTTCACTGCTGTGTTTATGCCGCTTTACAGCCAATTGACTCACTTACAGTGAGATATCAATACATAGGTTTTAAGATTCTTACTAGTCAGATATTATCTTGGGCGGTGAATAGGGGGTGTTGAGTCCAGTTCACTGAGCAAGGAGTACGTCGTGTCTATTACATATTGGGTTTATGGAACGGTATCTGAGCTAATTTGAAACCCTTGTTTTATGCATCACCCCACCTCACCTTTCCCGTTAAGCAGCCATAGTGTGTTTTCTAAACGTGTGACTCTGTTCTGTTTTGTAATTCAGTTCAAGGGTAGCGGTTTTTACATTCCCTCTATAAGTGATATCTTATGATAAGTGTCTTTTTCTGTGTGACTTATTTCACTTAGAATCGTCATACCTAAATTCACTCATCATGCTGCTACTAGCCTTATGACGTTGATTTCATGGCTGAGTGATATCCCATTGTACATAAGGACTACAACTTCTTTATCCATTTTTCTCTTTCTTGGGATATTTACGTTGCAACGAAGTGGAGGTTCTTGTCAACAGAGCAGCCCTAAACTTTGGGGTGCCTGTGTCTTGCTGATTTTTAGTTTTCCCAATTTATACGCCCATGAGTGGAAGTGCCCTATGCTCTCTAAGCTGAGTTTTTTCGATGTTTCAGGACACACCGTACACTTCTCCAGAGTGGCTGTTGGCAATTTACATCCCGCCCATCAGCGTAGCACGGCTCCCGTTTCTCCATGGCCTGTCCTGCATTTCTGGTTTTGACACTTTATTCAGCATGGCCCTTTTGACCGATGGGAAGCGAGACTTCTTTGTAGCGCTGATTTGCCTTTCCAGGTTGCTTGGTTGGCCAAAAAGGGCGTATGCGTTTTTTCCTGAATATATTCAGAAAAAACGCATACGGACTTTTTGGCCAAGGACATCATTGTCGAGGTTTTGCCGCTTTTTCCGTGCTTTAAAGGCGATTCGAATCTACCTCCTGAAATCTGTTTCCTGCAATTCTGCCTTGCTTTCAAATCCTCTTCGTTGTCTTCCGTCAATATATTTGTGGACGAGAGTTATCATTTATAACTCTGCAGGTTTGTGAATTGCAGTGCCCCTGAGCTCCATTTTTCAACTCGCTTTCTTGGGAGCTGGCCGCAAAAGCACAGGATTGCTTCAGGCCCTATTCTGGTCCCGGGCGGCAGGCTGAGCCTGTGGTTAATTCTTCTTTCTGATGGGAAATTAGAGTGACCTGTGCCTGTCCCAACACCTAGAGCTAGTGTCTCATTGGTTCCCCCTCTTCCCGTTCATCCTCAGGACAAATTGCAACCTGTACGGAACAGGAGGTTAAAGGTGCTGATTCTCCAAGGAGGGAGATTGCTAGTAAAGCGGCTGGAATTGCGAACCCGAGCACAAGGAGATGAGAAATGAGGTGCGTTTTAGAAACCTTTCCCGATCACACGGTGTACCATCTTCTGGGTTTCTCATGCCGTTTTCGAAGTAGGAAGATGCCCTTGAACCTGGAGATTTGGGACCCATGGGATGGGAACCACGCAGTATTACTTTAAAGGGTCTGCGTTTGCTCACCCAACCTCACCAAACCTCTCAGCCCCAAGAGTGTCCACCCTTATGTCTCAATCAGCTGTGGGTCTAGATATGGTCAATCCAGGTGGCATCACAGCCCCTGAACGAATTTAGTAAAAATTTCTCTATCTTTCACTGTCTTTGTTTCACGGGCTTTTAATAGTGATTGATTTTTATAAAGGGGTTTAGCTGCTTTTCACTGCTGTGTTTATGCCGCTTTACAGCCAATTGACTCACTTACAGTGAGATATCAATACATAGGTTTTAAGATTCTTACTAGTCAGATATAATCTTGGGCGGTGAATAGGGGGTGTTGAGTCCAGTTCACTGAGCAAGGAGTACGTCGTGTCTATTACATATTGGGTTTATGGAACGGTATCTGAGCTAATTTGAAACCCTTGTTTTATGCATCACCCCACCTCACCTTTCCCGTTAAGCAGCCATAGTGTGTTTTCTAAACGTGTGACTCTGTTCTGTTTTATAATTCAGTTCAAGGGTAGCGGTTTTTACATTCCCTCTATAAGTGATATCTTATGGTAAGTGTCTTTTTCTGTGTGACTTATTTCACTTAGAATCGTCATACCTAAATTCACTCATCATGCTGCTACTAGCCTTATGACGTTGATTTCATGGCTGAGTGATATCCCATTGTACATAAGGACTACAACTTCTTTATCCATTTTTCTCTTTCTTAGGATATTTACGTTGCAACGAAGTGGAGGTTCTTGTCAACAGAGCAGCCCTAAATTTTGGGGTGCCTGTGTCTTGCTGATTTTTAGTTTTCCCAATTTATACGCCCATGAGTGGAAGTGCCCTATGCTCTCTAAGCTGAGTTTTTTCGATGTTTCAGGACACACCGTACACTTCTCCAGAGTGGCGGTTCGCAATTTACATCCCGCCCATCAGCGTAGCAAGGCTCCCGTTTCTCCATGGCCTGTCCTGCATTTCTGGGTTTGACACTTTATTCAGCATGGCCCTTTTGACCGATGGGAAGCGAGACTTCTTTGTAGCGCTGATTTGCCTTTCCAGGTTGCTTGGTTGGCCAAAAAGGGCGTATGCGTTTTTTCCTGAATATATTCAGGAAAAAACGCATACGCCCTTTTTGGCCAAGGGCATCATTGTCGAGGTTTTGCCGCTTTTCCCGTGCTTTAAAGGCGATTCCAATCTACCTCCTGAAATCTGTTTCCTGCAATTCTGCCTTGCTTTCAAATCCTCTTTGTTGTCTTCCATCAATATATTTGTGGACGAGAGTTATCATTTATAACTCTGCAGGTTTGTGAATTGCAGTGCCCCTGAGCTCCATTTTTCAACTCGCTTTCTTGGCAGCTGGCCGCAAAAGCGCAGGATTGCTTTAGGCCCTATTCTGGTTCCGGGCGGAAGGCTGAGCCTGTGGTTAATTCTTCTTCCTGATGGGAAAATAGAGTGACCTGTGCCTGTCCCAACACCTAAAGCTAGTGTCTCATTGGTTCCCCCTCTTCCCGTTCATCCTCAGGACAAATTGCAACCTGTACGGAACAGGAGGTTAAAGGTGCTGATTCTCCAAGGAGGGAGATTGCTAGTAAAGCGGCTGGAATGGCGAACCCGAGCACAAGGAGATGAGAAATGAGGTGCGTTTTAGAAACCTTTCCCGATCACACGGTGTACCATCTTCTGCGTTTCTCATGCACGTTTTCGAAGTAGGAAGATGCCCTTGAACCTGGAGATTTGGGACCCATGGGATGGGAACCACGCAGTATTACTTTAAAGGGTCTGCGTTTGCTCACCCAACCTCACCAAACCTCTCAGCCCCAAGAGTGTCCACCCTTATGTCTCAATCAGCTGTGGGTCTAGATATGGTCAATCCAGGTGGCATCACAACCCCTGAACGAATTTAGTAAGAATTTCTCTATCTTTCACTGTCTTTGTTTCACGGGTTTTTAAAAGTGATTGATTCTTATAAAGGGTTTTAGCTGCTTTTCACTGCTGTGTTTATGCCGCTTTACAGCCAATTGACTCACTTACAGAGAGATATCAATACATAGGTTTTAAGATTCTTACTAGTCAGATATATTCTTGGGCGGTGAATAGGGGGTGTTGAGTCCAGTTCACTGAGCAAGGATTAGGTCGTGTCTATTACATATTGGGTTTATGGAACGGTATCTGAGCTAATTTGAAACCCTTGTTTTATGCATCACCCCACCTCACCTTTCCCGTTAAGCAGCCATAGTGTGTTTTCTAAACGTGTGACTCTGTTCTGTTTTGTAATTCAGTTCAAGGGTCACGGTTTTTACATTCCCTCTATAAGTGATATCTTATGGTAAGTGTCTTTTTCTGTGTGACTTATTTCACTTAGAATCGTCATACCTAAATTCACTCATCATGCTGCTACTAGCCTTATGACGTTGATTTCATGGCTGAGTGATATCCCATTGTACATAAGGACTACAACTTCTTTATCCATTTTTCTCTTTCCTGGGATATTTAAGGTGTAACGAAGTGGAGGTTCTTGTCAACAGAGCAGCCCTAAACTTTGGGGTGCCTCTGTCTTGCTGATTTTTAGTTTTCCCAATTTATACGCCCATGAGTGGAAGTGCCCTATGCTCTCTAAGCTGAGTTTTTTCGATGTTTCAGGACACACCGTACACTTCTCCAGAGTGGCTGTTGGCAATTTACATCCCGCCCATCAGCGTAGCAAGGCTCCCGTTTCTCCATGGCCTGTCCTGCATTTCTGGGTTTGACACTTTATTCAGCGTGGCCTATTTGACCGATGGGAAGCGAGACTTCTTTGTAGCGCTGATTTGCCTTTCCAGGTTGCTTGGTTGGCCAAAAAGGGCGTATGCGTTTTTTCCTGAATATATTCAGGAAAAAACGCATACGCCCTTTTTGGCCAAGGGCATCATTGTCGAGGTTTTGCCGCTTTTCCCGTGCTTTAAAGGCGATTCGAATCTACCTCCTGAAATCTGTTTCCTGCAATTCTGCCTTGCTTTCAAATCCTCTTCGTTGCCCACCCTCAATATATTTGTGGACGAGATTTATCATTTATAACTCTGCAGGTTTGTGAATTGCAGTGCCCCTGAGCTCCATTTTTCAACTCGCTTTCTTGGGAGCTGGCCGCAAAAGCTCAAGATTGCTTCAGGCCCTATTCTGGTTCCGGGCGGAAGGCTGAGCCTGTGGTTAATTCTTCTTCCTGATGGGAAAATAGAGTGACCTGTGCCTGTCCCAACACCTAAAGCTAGTGTCTCATTGGTTCCCCCTCTTCCCGTTCATCCTCAGGACAAATTGCAACCTGTACGGAACAGGAGGTTAAAGGTGCTGATTCTCCAAGGAGGGAGATTGCTAGTAAAGCGGCTGGAATGGCGAACCCGAGCACAAGGAGATGAGAAATGAGGTGCGTTTTAGAAACCTTTCCCGATCACACGGTGTACCATCTTCTGCGTTTCTCATGCACGTTTTCGAAGTAGGAAGATGCCCTTGAACCTGGAGATTTGGGACCCATGGGATCGGAACCACGCAGTTTTACTTTAAAGGGTCTGCCTTTGCTCACCCAACCTCACCAAACCTCTCAGCCCCAAGAGTGTCCACCCTTATGTCTCAATCAGCTGTGGGTCTAGATATGGTCAATCCAGGTGGCATCACAGCCCCTGAACGAATTTAGTAAGAATTTCTCTATCTTTCACTGTCTTTGTTTCACGGGTTTTTAAAAGTGATTGATTTTTATAAAGGGGTTTAGCTGCTTTTCACTGCTGTGTTTATGCCGCTTTACACCCACTTGACTCACTTACAGAGAGATATCAATACATAGGTTTTAAGATTCTTACTAGTCAGATATATTCTTGGGCGGTGAATAGGGGGTGTTGAGTCCAGTTCACTGAGCAAGGAGTAGGTCGTGTCTATTACATATTGGGTTTATGGAACGGTATCTGAGCTAATTTGAAAGCCTTGTTTTATGCATCACCCCACCTCACCTTTCCCGTTAAGCAGCCATAGTGTGTTTTCTAAACGTGTGACTCTGTTCTGTTTTGTAATTCAGTTCAAGGGTAGCGGTTTTTACATTCCCTCTATAAGTGATATCTTATGGTAAGTGTCTTTTTCTGTGTGACTTATTTCACTTAGAATCGTCATACCTAAATTCACTCATCATGCTGCTACTAGCCTTATGACGTTGATTTCATGGCTGAGTGATATCCCATTGTACATAAGGACCACAACTTCTTTATCCATTTTTCTCTTTCCTGGGATATTTAAGGTGTAACGAAGTGGAGGTTCTTGTCAACAGAGCAGCCCTAAACTTTGGGGTGCCTGTGTCTTGCTGATTTTTAGTTTTCCCAATTTATACGCCCATGAGTGGAAGTGCCCTATGCTCTCTAAGCTGAGTTTTTTCGATGTTTCAGGACACACCGTACACTTCTCCAGAGTGGCTGTTGGCAATTTACATCCCGCCCATCAGCGTAGCACGGCTCCCGTTTCTCCATGGCCTGTCCTGCATTTCTGGGTTTGACACTTTATTCAGCGTGGCCTATTTGACCGATGGGAAGCGAGACTTCTTTGTAGCGCTGATTTGCCTTTCCAGGTTGCTTGGTTGGCCAAAAAGGGCGTATGCGTTTTTTCCTGAATATATTCAGGAAAAAACGCATACGCCCTTTTTGGCCAAGGGCATCATTGTCGAGGTTTTGCCGCTTTTCCCGTGCTTTAAAGGCGATTCGAATCTACCTCCTGAAATCTGTTTCCTGCAATTCTGCCTTGCTTTCAAATCCTCTTCGTTGTCTTCCGTCAATATATTTGTGGACGAGAGTTATCATTTATAACTCTGCAGGTTTGTGAATTGCAGTGCCTCTGAGCTCCATTTTTCAACTCGCTTTCTTGGGAGCTGGCCGCAAGAGCACAGGATTGCTTCAGGCCCTATTCTGGTCCCGGGCGGCAGGCTGAGCCTGTGGTTAATTCTTCTTTCTGATGGGAAAATAGAGTGACCTGTGCCTGTCCCAACACCTAGAGCTAGTGTCTCATTGGTTCCCCCTCTTCCCGTTCATCCTCAGGACAAATTGCAACCTGTACGGAACAGGAGGTTAAAGGTGCTGATTCTCCAAGGAGGGAGATTGCTAGTAAAGCGGCTGGAATGGCGAACCCGAGCACAAGGAGATGAGAAATGAGGTGCGTTTTAGAAACCTTTCCCGATCACACGGTGTACCATCCTCTGGGATTCTCCTGCATGTTTTCGATGTAGGAAGATGCCCTTGAACCTGGAGATTTGGGACCCATGGGATGGGTACCACGCAGTATTACTCTAAAGGGTCTGCGTTTGCTCACCCAACCTCACCAAACCTCTCAGCCCCAAGAGTGTCCACCCTTATGCCTCAATCAGCTGTGGGTCTAGATATGGTCAATCCAGGTGGCATCACAGCCCTTGAACGAATTTTGTAAGAATTTCTCTCTCTTTCACTGTCTTTGTTTCACGGGTTTTTAAAAGTGATTGATTTTTATAAAGGGGTTTAGCTGCTTTTCACTGCTGTGTTTATGCCGCTTTACACCCACTTGACTCACTTACAGAGAGATATCAATACATAGGTTTTAAGATTCTTACTAGTCAGATATATTCTTGGGCGGTGAATAGGGGGTTTTGAGTCCAGATCACTGAGCAAAGAGTAGGTCTTGTCTATTACATATTGGGTTTATGGAACGGTCTCTGAGCTAATTTGAAACCCTTGTTTTATGCATCACCCCACCTCACCTTACCCGTTAAGCAGCCATAGTGTGTTTTCTAAACGTGTGACTCTGTTCTGTTTTGTAATTCAGTTCAAGGGTCACGGTTTTTACATTCCCTCTATAAGTGATATCTTATGGTAAGTGTCTTTTTCTGTGTGACTTATTTCACTTAGAATCGTCATACCTAAATTCACTCATCATGCTGCTACTAGCCTTATGACGTTGATTTCATGGCTGAGTGATATCCCATTGTACATAAGGACTACAACTTCTTTATCCATTTTTCTCTTTGTTGGGATATTTACGTTGCAACGAAGTGGAGGTTCTTGTCAACAGAGCAGCCCTAAATTTTGGGGTGCCTGTGTCTTGCTGATTTTTAGTTTTCCCAATTTATACGCCCATGAGTGGAAGTGCCCTATGCTCTCTAAGCTGAGTTTTTTCGATGTTTCAGGACACACCGTACACTTCTCCAGAGTGGCGGTTCGCAATTTACATCCCGCCCATCAGCGTAGCAAGGCTCCCGTTTCTCCATGGCCTGTCCTGCATTTCTGGTTTTGACACTTTATTCAGCATGGCCCTTTTGACCGATGGGAACCGAGACTTCTTTGTAGCGCTGATTTGCCTTTCCAGGTTGCTTGGTTGGCCAAAAAGGGCGTATGCGTTTTTTCCTGAATATATTCAGGAAAAAACGCATACGCCCTTTTTGGCCAAGGGCATCATTGTCGAGGTTTTGCCGCTTTTCCCGTGCTTTAAAGGCGATTCCAATCTACCTCCTGAAATCTGTTTCCTGCAATTCTGCCTTGCTTTCAAATCCTCTTTGTTGTCTTCCATCAATATATTTGTGGACGAGAGTTATCATTGATAACTCTGCAGGTTTGTGAATTGCAGTGCCCCTGAGCTCCATTTTTCAACTCGCTTTCTTGGGAGCTGGCCGCAAAAGCGCAGGATTGCTTTAGGCCCTATTCTGGTTCCGGGCGGAAGGCTGAGCCTGTGGTTAATTCTTCTTCCTGATGGGAAAATAGAGTGACCTGTGCCTTTCCCAACACCTAAAGCTAGTGTCTCATTGGTTCCCCCTCTTCCCGTTCATCCTCAGGACAAATTGCAACCTGTACGGAACAGGAGCTTAAAGGTGCTGATTCTCCAAGGAGGGAGATTGCTAGTAAAGCGGCTGGAATGGCGAACCCGAGCACAAGGAGATGAGAAATGAGGTGCGTTTTAGAAACCTTTCCCGATCACACGGTGTACCATCTTCTGGGTTTCTCATGCACGTTTTCGAAGTAGGAAGATGCCCTTGAACCTGGAGATTTGGGACCCATGGGATGGGAACCACGCAGTATTACTTTAAAGGGTCTGCGTTTGCTCACCCAACCTCACCAAACCTCTCAGCCCCAAGAGTGTCCACCCTTATGTCTCAATCATCTGTGGGTCTAGATATGGTCAATCCAGGTGGCATCACAGCCCCTGAACGAATTTAGTAAGAATTTCTCTATCTTTCACTGTCTTTGTTTCACGGGTTTTTAAAAGTGATTGATTTTTATAAAGGGGTTTAGCTGCTTTTCACTGCTGTGTTTATGCCGCTTTACACCCACTTGACTCACTTACAGAGAGATATCAATACATAGGTTTTAAGATTCTTACTAGTCAGATATATTCTTGGGCGGTGAATAGGGGGTGTTGAGTCCAGTTCACTGAGCAAGGAGTAGGTCGTGTCTATTACATATTGGGTTTATGGAACGGTATCTGAGCTAATTTGAAACCCTTGTTTTATGCATCACCCCACCTCACCTTTCCCGTTAAGCAGCCATAGTGTGTTTTCTAAACGTGTGACTCTGTTCTGTTTTGTAATTCAGTTCAAGGGTAGCGGTTTTTACATTCCCTCTATAAGTGATATCTTATGATAAGTGTCTTTTTCTGTGTGACTTATTTCACTTAGAATCGTCGTACCTAAATTCACTCATCATGCTGCTACTAGCCTTATGACGTTGATTTCATGGCTGAGTGATATTCCATTGTACATAAGGACCACAACTTCTTTATCCATTTTTCTCTTTCCTGGGATATTTAAGGTGTAACGAAGTGGAGGTTCTTGTCAACAGAGCAGCCCTAAACTTTGGGGTGCCTGTGTCTTGCTGATTTTTAGTTTTCCCAATTTATACGCCCATGAGTGGAAGTGCCCTATGCTCTCTAAGCTGAGTTTTTTCGATGTTTCAGGACACACCGTACACTTCTCCAGAGGGGCGGTTCGCAATTTACATCCCGCCCATCAGCGTAGCAAGGCTCCCGTTTCTCCATGGCCTGTCCTGCATTTCTGGGTTTGACACTTTATTCAGCGTGGCCTATTTGACCGATGGGAAGCGAGACATCTTTGTAGCGCTGATTTGCCTTACCAGGTTGCTTGGTTGGCCAAAAAGGGCGTATGCGTTTTTTCCTGAATATATTCAGGAAAAAACGCATACGCCCTTTTTGGCCAAGGGCATCATTGTCGAGGTTTTGCCGCTTTTCCCGTGCTTTAAAGGCGATTCGAATCTACCTCCTGAAATCTGTTTCCTGCAATTCTGCCTTGCTTTCAAATCCTCTTCGTTGCCCACCCTCAATATATTTGTGGACGAGATTTATCATTTATAACTCTGCAGGTTTGTGAATTGCAGTGCCCCTGAGCTCCATTTTTCAACTCGCTTTCTTGGGAGCTGGCCGCAAAAGCGCAAGATTGCTTCAGGCCCTATTCTGGTTCCGGGCGGAAGGCTGAGCCTGTGGTTAATTCTTCTTCCTGATGGGAAAATAGAGTGACCTGTGCCTGTCCCAACACCTAAAGCTAGTGTCTCATTGGTTCCCCCTCTTCCCGTTCATCCTCAGGACAAATTGCAACCTGTACGGAACAGGAGGTTAAAGGTGCTGATTCTCCAAGGAGGGAGATTGCTAGTAAAGCGGCTGGAATGGCGAACCCGAGCACAAGGAGATGAGAAATGAGGTGCGTTTTAGAAACCTTTCCCGATCACACGGTGTACCATCTTCTGCGTTTCTCATGCACGTTTTCGAAGTAGGAAGATGCCCTTGAACCTGGAGATTTGGGACCCATGGGATGGGAACCACGCAGTATTACTTTAAAGGGTCTGCGTTTGCTCACCCAACCTCACCAAACCTCTCAGCCCCAAGAGTGTCCACCCTTATGTCTCAATCAGCTGTGGGTCTAGATATGGTCAATCCAGGTGGCATCACAGCCCCTGAACGAATTTAGTAAGAATTTCTCTATCTTTCACTGTCTTTGTTTCACGGGTTTTTAAAAGTGATTGATTTTTATAAAGGGGTTTAGCTGCTTTTCACTGCTGTGTTTATGCCGCTTTACACCCACTTGACTCACTTACAGAGAGATATCAATACATAGGTTTTAAGATTCTTACTAGTCAGATATATTTTTGGGCGGTGAATAGGGGGTGTTGAGTCCAGTTCACTGAGCAAGGAGTAGGTCGTGTCTATTACATATTGGGTTTATGGAACGGTATCTGAGCTAATTTGAAACCCTTGTTTTATGCATCACCCCACCTCACCTTTCCCGTTAAGCAGCCATAGTGTGTTTTCTAAACGTGTGACTCTGTTCTGTTTTGTAATTCAGTTCAAGGGTAGCGGTTTTTACATTCCCTCTATAAGTGATATCTTATGGTAAGTGTCTTTTTCTGTGTGACTTATTTCACTTAGAATCGTCATACCTAAATTCACTCATCATGCTGCTACTAGCCTTATGACGTTGATTTCATGGCTGAGTGATATCCCATTGTACATAAGGACTACAACTTCTTTATCCATTTTTCTGTTTCTTGGGATATTTACATTGCAACGAAGTGGAGGTTCTTGTCAACAGAGCAGCCCTAAATTTTGGGGTGCCTGTGTCTTGCTGATTTTTAGTTTTCCCAATTTATACGCCCATGAGTGGAAGTGCCCTATGCTCTCTTAGCTGAGTTTTTTCGATGTTTCAGGACACACCGTACACTTCTCCAGAGGGGCGGTTCGCAATTTACATCCCGCCCATCAGCGTAGCAAGGCTCCCGTTTCTCCATGGCCTGTCCTGCATTTCTGGTTTTGACACTTTATTCAGCATGGCCCTTTTGACCGATGGGAAGCGAGACTTCTTTGTAGCGCTGATTTGCCTTTCCAGGTTGCTTGGTTGGCCAAAAAGGGCGTATGCGTTTTTTCCTGAATATATTCAGGAAAAAACGCATACGCCCTTTTTGGCCAAGGGCATCATTGTCGAGGTTTTGCCGCTTTTCCCGTGCTTTAAAGGCGATTCCAATCTACCTCCTGAAATCTGTTTCCTGCAATTCTGCCTTGCTTTCAAATCCTCTTTGTTGTCTTCCATCAATATATTTGTGGACGAGAGTTATCATTTATAACTCTGCAGGTTTGTGAATTGCAGTGCCCCTGAGCTCCATTTTTCAACTCGCTTTCTTGGGAGCTGGCCGCAAAAGCACAGGATTGCTTTAGGCCCTATTCTGGTTCCGGGCGGAAGGCTGAGCCTGTGGTTAATTCTTCTTCCTGATGGGAAAATAGAGTGACCTGTGCCTGTCCCAACACCTAAAGCTAGTGTCTCATTGGTTCCCCCTCTTCCCGTTCATCCTCAGGACAAATTGCAACCTGTACGGAACAGGAGGTTAAAGGTGCTGATTCTCCAAGGAGGGAGATTGCTAGTAAAGCGGCTGGAATGGCGAACCCGAGCACAAGGAGATGAGAAATGAGGTGCGTTTTAGAAACCTTTCCCGATCACACGGTGTACCATCTTCTGCGTTTCTCATGCAGGTTTTCGAAGTAGGAAGATGCCCTTGAACCTGGAGATTTGGGACCCATGGGATGGGAACCACGCAGTATTACTTTAAAGGGTCTGCGTTTGCTCACCCAACCTCACGAAACCTCTCAGCCCCAAGAGTGTCCACCCTTATGTCTCAATCAGCTGTGGGTCTAGATATGGTCAATCCAGGTGGCATCACAGCCCCTGAACGAATTTAGTAAGAATTTCTCTATCTTTCACTGTCTTTGTTTCACGGGTTTTTAAAAGTGATTGATTTTTATAAAGGGGTTTAGCTGCTTTTCACTGCTGTGTTTATGCCGCTTTACACCCACTTGACTCACTTACAGAGAGATATCAATACATAGGTTTTAAGATTCTTACTAGTCAGATATATTCTTGGGCGGTGAATAGGGGGTGTTGAGTCCAGTTCACTGAGCAAGGAGTACGTCGTGTCTATTACATATTGGGTTTATGGAACGGTATCTGAGCTAATTTGAAACCCTTGTTTTATGCATCACCCCACCTCACCTTTCCCGTTAAGCAGCCATAGTGTGTTTTCTAAACGTGTGACTCTGTTCTGTTTTGTAATTCAGTTCAAGGGTAGCGGTTTTTACATTCCCTCTATAAGTGATATCTTATGATAAGTGTCTTTTTCTGTGTGACTTATTTCACTTAGAATCGTCGTACCTAAATCCACTCATCATGCTGCTACTAGCCTTATGACGTTGATTTCATGGCTGAGTGATATCCCATTGTACATAAGGACCACAACTTCTTTATCCATTTTTCTCTTTCCTGGGATATTTAAGGTGTAACGAAGTGGAGGTTCTTGTCAACAGAGCAGCCCTAAACTTTGGGGTGCCTGTGTCTTGCTGATTTTTAGTTTTCCCAATTTATACGCCCATGAGTGGAAGTGCCCTATGCTCTCTAAGCTGAGTTTTTTCGATGTTTCAGGACACACCGTACACTTCTCCAGAGTGGCTGTTGGCAATTTACATCCCGCCCATCAGCGTAGCAAGGCTCCCGTTTCTCCATGGCCTGTCCTGCATTTCTGGTTTTGACACTTTATTCAGCGTGGCCTATTTGACCGATGGGAAGCGAGACTTCTTTGTAGCGCTGATTTGCCTTTCCAGGTTGCTTGGTTGGCCAAAAAGGGCGTATGCGTTTTTTCCTGAATATATTC
This sequence comes from Balaenoptera borealis, assembly GCF_965194805.1. Taxonomy (NCBI): domain Eukaryota; kingdom Metazoa; phylum Chordata; class Mammalia; order Artiodactyla; family Balaenopteridae; genus Balaenoptera; species Balaenoptera borealis. Next base: position 171,750 of record NW_028123249.1, on the reverse strand, counting down.
AGGAAAAAACGCATACGCCCTTTTTGGCCAAGGGCATCATTGTCGAGGTTTTGCCGCTTTTCCCGTGCTTTAAAGGCGATTCGAATCTACCTCCTGAAATCTGTTTCCTGCAATTCTGCCTTGCTTTCAAATCCTCTTCGTTGTCTTCCGTCAATATATTTGTGGACGAGAGTTATCATTGATAACTCTGCAGGTTTGTGAATTGCAGTGCCCCTGAGCTCCATTTTTCAACTCGCTTTCTTGGGAGCTGGCCGCAAAAGCGCAGGATTGCTTCAGGCCCTATTCTGGTCCCGGGCGGCAGGCTGAGCCTGTGGTTAATTCTTCTTCCTGATGGGAAAATAGAGTGACCTGTGCCTGTCCCAACACCTAGAGCTACTGTCTCATTGGTTCCCCCTCTTCCCGTTCATCCTCAGGACAAATTGCAACCTGTACGGAACAGGAGGTTAAAGGTGCTGATTCTCCAAGGAGGGAGATTGCTAGTAAAGCGGCTGGAATGGCGAACCCGAGCACAAGGAGATGAGAAATGAGGTGCGTTTTAGAAACCTTTCCCGATCACACGGTGTACCATCTTCTGGGTTTCTCATGCACGTTTTCGAAGTAGGAAGATGCCCTTGAACCTGGAGATTTGGGACCCATGGGATGGGAACCACGCAGTATTACTTTAAAGGGTCTGCGTTTGCTCACCCAACCTCACGAAACCTCTCAGCCCCAAGAGTGTCCACCCTTATGTCTCAATCAGCTGTGGGTCTAGATATGGTCAATCCAGGTGGCATCACAGCCCCTGAACGAATTTAGTAAGAATTTCTCTATCTTTCACTGTCTTTGTCTCACGGGTTTTTAAAAGTGATTGTTTTTTATAAAGGGGTTTAGCTGCTTTTCACTGCTGTGTTTATGCCGCTTTACACCCACTTGACTCACTTACAGAGAGATATCAATACATAGGTTTTAAGATTCTTCCTAGTCAGATATATTCTTGGGCGGTGAATAGGGGGTGTTGAGTCCAGTTCACTGAGCAAGGAGTAGGTCATGTCTATTACATATTGGGTTTATGGAACGGTATCTGAGCTAATTTGAAACCCTTGTTTTATGCATCACCCCACCTCACCTTTCCCGTTAAGCAGCCATAGTGTGTTTTCTAAACGTGTGACTCTGTTCTGTTTTGTAATTCAGTTCAAGGGTAGCGGTTTTTACATTCCCTCTATAAGTGATATCTTATGATAAGTGTCTTTTTCTGTGTGACTTATTTCACTTAGAAACATCGTACCTAAATCCACTCATCATGCTGCTACTAGCCATATGACATTGATTTCATGGCTGAGTGATATTCCATTGTACATAAATACCACAACTTCTTTATCCATTTTTCTCTATCCTGGCATATTAAATGTGTACTGAAGTGGAGGTTCTTGTCAACAGAGCAGCCCTAAACTTTCGGGTGCCTGTGTCTTGCTGATTTTTAGTTTTCCCAATTTATACGCCCATGAGTGGAAGTGCCCTATGCTCTCTAAGCTGAGTTTTTTAGATGTTTCAGGACACACCGTACACTTCTCCAGAGTGGCTTTTGGCAGTTTACATTCCGCCCATCAGCGTAGCAAGGCTCCCGTTTCTCCATGGTCTGTCCTGCATTTCTTGTTTTGACACTTTATTCAGCATGGCCCTTTTGACCGATGGGAAGCGAGACTTCTTTGTAGCGCTGATTTGCCTTTCCAGGTTGCTTGGTTGGCCAAAAAGGGCGTATGCGTTTTTTCCTGAATATATTCATGAAAAAAGGTATACGCCCTCTTTGGCCAAGGGCATCATTGTCGACGTTTACGGCTTTTCATGTGCTTTAAAGGCGATTTGAATCTACCTCCTGAAATTTGTTTCCTGCCATTCTGCCTTGCTTTCAAGTCGTCTTCGTTGCCTTCCCTCAATATATTTTTGGACGATAGTGATCATTTATAACTCTGCATGTTTGTGAATTGCAGTGCCCCTGAGCTCCATTTTTCAACTCGCTTTTTTGTGAGCTGGTTGCAAAACCACAGGATTGCCTTAGGTCTTATGCTGGTTCCGTGGGGCAGGCTGAGCCTGTGGTTAATTCTTTTTCTTGATGGGAAATTAGAGTGACATGTGCCTCTCCGAACATCTAGGGCTTGTCTCTCATTGTTTCTCCTCCTTCCCCTTCATCCTCTGGACAAATTCCAAACTCTGTGCAACAGGATGTTGAAGGTCCTGACATCCTCAAGTGTGGAGAATGTTAGGAAAGAGGCTGGAGGGGTGAACCCGACAACCAGGGGATTAGGAGATGAGGTGCCTTTTCCAAAATCTTCCTGATCCAACCGTGTACCATCTTCTGCGTGTCACAGGCATGTTTTAGCTGTAGGAAAGGTCCCATGTATGTAAGGAGAACACCAGGGATTTTTACAAATCAGTTTCTCCCCGAACCCCAATCTGGGGAATTTTTAAGCTACTGGTACATGTATGTTCAGTAAGGGACTGGGATGTAGGCAGAGTCCGAACTTTAGAGGATTGAAGTCTTCATGTTCAGAAATGCTCACCATCGGTCTCCTTTAGTTTCCATTTTATCTGTAGTTGATAGATGTTGTCAATATTGATATCTATTGTTTTTCAGATTATTTCCCCTTAGGGGTTATTACAAAATATTGAGTATAGTTCCCTGTGCTATACAGCAGTTCCTTGTTGATGATATATTTTATACATAGCAGTGTGTATATGTTAATCCGAAACTGTTAATTTATCCCTCCTCCCACCTTTCCCCTTTGGTAATAAAAAAATACAAGATTTTATACTTCTCAGAAATCTAGGAGCTGAAAGAGAGGTATCATTTTCAATGGAAAATCATTCAAAACAAGATTGAAACTTCAGCCAAGATTAGTAGATCCACATCCTTGGAAAGAAATCACTGCATTTCTCTAATGTTGATCTGACAATATGACAAACCCCTCCACTGAACTTGCTTATAATAAAGTGATGGAAATATCAAATGGAAGTGTTAGAAATACCTTATTTTACACGAGCCTTATACACTGCTCTATGTTAACTACAGTTTGGCTCACACATCTGTTCATTGAAGTTACAATATTTGGCTCACACATCTGTTCATTGAAGTTACAATATTTGGCTCACACATCTGTTCATTGAAGTTACAATGTTCTCAAATTCTGTTACTGATCCTGCAGAGTCGGCCCCAACAAGGGTCCCCCTGCCCAGTGTCATTGGAGCCAACAGATCGAGACTGAGTTTGGTTCAGAAGCAAAGGAAAACTTTATATTTTGATCAGAGAATGGAGAGGTGAGAGCGTGCGCTCCCCCGCGGACTGTGGGCCGGGCTGCTCTGTAGGGATCCCGTCAGCGCCAGCGGGAGGGACGGGGCGGAGCTCTCGAGGGCTGAGTTGGCTGGAGCTCAGGCTCTATGTGGCGGAGTCTGCACAGGGCCCCGAGAGCTGAGGTGTCGGCCCAGCCATTTTGCACTAGGAAATCGGGTCTGAAGTGCCAGGTGTGGGACCTCTGCCTGTGGAAACCTAGGAACAAGTGAAATTAGAAAAAGCACAGAGGAAAAAAAGGTTAGACTTTATTTTATTGCCCAGATTCTATTTTTATCTCCCAGGAACTTTTAATGGGCTTTGCCGGTGACAAACCCCTCCTCTGCCTCTTGTCCCATTCCACATTCTTGGGGCGCTGAGGGTGCAGACACCTCTTCTGTAAATGCTTCGTGCTGAGTTGGGTGTCCTCATACCCGGGGGGGAGGGGCAGGACTTCTCCCCAGCAGCCTCCAGGTGAGGTTGATTGTCCCCAGGCCTCCTCCCTCACTGCTCGTCTGCCTGAGCACCAGCGTTGGAAGTTTTATAGATTCTAATGACCTTTAAGGGTCCAGGAAAGAGATGCGCAGGGACGCTGGGGGGGGCCGGTTTTACCCTGCTCCACATTGGTTCGGCCCCCTTAGGCTGACGGTTTCTGCCAGCCTAGATGCTCTGACCAGTAGTCTGTGCTTTCTTCAGTTAGGCCACTGAATTAACGTACAAACAGCACCAGGTGTCAGAGCCCTGCCTGCTCAACTCCCAGACAGTCCAGGGCCGGTGGTGATCCAGGACCATGACGGCCACTCAGTCACCGCCCTTTTGAAGTAACCAGGAGTACATCTGGTCTCATTGGTCGCCGTCACCATGGTGTCTGTAGGCTTTTCTATGGTGGCAGCGTTATTTACGGGTCCCCTGCCAGGTTTATTAGCTCCGCTCTGGGTGCAGTAAGTCCTGCAAGCAATAGTCTGTTCTTTTGGGGCACACTCTTGTGGTTTTCTGAGAGAAGCTCCAGGTCAAGTGATGGTCACACGAGTCGTCATGGGGGCCTGTTGCCTCAGGTTGTCTCTCTGGAGGTTGGAGTTGGAGGGCCTCCTCACTCGAGGTCATTGTGCCCACGGAGCGATCCCTGCAACTTCAGGGCATGGTGGGTGGTTAGGATCACCAAGTGGCGTCCTTTACCCTTAGGAGGGAGCTGGCCTTGCGGGCTGCTCATTTCCAGGTTTTTAGATACCCCCAGTATCCTGGTCGGATGGGGTGGCTGGCCAATGCCTGGAGGGCATTCTTGCGTTGTTCCATTTCAAGTGGTCCCAGTTTTGGCACTAAAACTCCAAGGGCGATTCGCCTTCGACCAGGAATGTAAAGGTCAAAGGGTTTAGCTAAATTAGGGAGGTCCAGGGCAAGGGTCTGAATTGACTGCTCTTTCCATTCTTGAAAGGCCGCTTCTGGATTCTATTCAAAAGGATCATCATCTTTTCCTTTCAGTGTTTCATATAGAGGACCAGGTATTAGACTGTAGTTAGGGATCCAGATGCAGCAAACCCCGGTCTCCCCAGGAACCCCTAAGCTGTCTTCTAGTTTTAGGAAGGGTGAGGCTGCAAATGGCTTCTTCCCTTTCCTGGGATGGGCTTCTCCGATCTTCTGTGAGAATGAAGCCCAGGCAGGTCACCTTAGTCTGTGATATTTGAGCCTTTTTCTTGGACACCTTCTATCTTTTATTGGCTAAGTAGTCCAGAGGCCTCCTTAGTAGGGCTGGCGATCAGAATGTCGTCTGCATTTTTTTTAAATTTATTTATTTATTATTTATGGCTGTGTTGGGTCTTCGTTTCTGTGCGAGGGCTTTCTCTAGTTGCGGCAAGCGGGGGCCACTCTTCATCGCGGTGCGCGAGCCTCTCACTATCGCAGCCTCTCTTATTGTGGAGCACAGGCTCCAGACGCGCAGGCTCAGTAATTGTGGCTCACGGGCCTAGGTGCTCCGCGGCATATGGGATCTTCTCAGACCAGGGCTCGAACCTGTGTCCCCTGCATTGGCAGGCAGATTCTCAACCACTGCGCCACCAGGGAAGCCCAGAATGTCGTCTGCATATTGAAGGAGGGTTCACTTCTCCAGAGGTAGATCTTTTAGGGTTTTAGCTAACGTTTCCCCAAAGATGGTGTGGGAATTTTTGAACCCCTGGGGCAGGACGGCCAAGCAGTATTGTTTTTGTTGTATGTTGAGTCCTGCCACTCACAGCCAAAATTTCTTGTGACTCTGGGACTAATGGAATACAGAAGAAGGCATCATTGAAGTCTAATACAGAATACCATGTCCTGGTGGATGGTAGAATGACCAGCAGGGTGTAGGAATTAGGAACTACTGGATGTATATCCTCTGTGGCTTCACTGACTGTCCTGGCGTCCTTTACCAGGTAACCAGCAGCCCACGGGGCTCTCATGGTCAGGCCCCTCCCAGGATATGGAGCTCACCTGTGCAGGTAGCCAGCAGCCCACGGGGCTCTCGTGGTTAGGCCCCTCCCAGGATATGGAGCTCACCTGTGCAGGTAGCCAGCAGCCCACGGGGCTCTCGTGGTTAGGCCCCTCCCAGGATATGGAGCTCACCTGTGCAGGTACCCAGCAGCCCACGGGGCTCTCGTGGTCAGGCCCCTCCCAGGATATGGAGCTCACCTGGGCAGGTACCCAGCAGCTCACGGGGCTCTCGTGGGCAGGCCCCTCCCTGGATATGGAGCTCCCTTGGACAGGTACCCCGGCAGAGCTGGGCACACAGGAACCGTGCACATAGCCCTCATTGCAGAGCACCCCCAGCACACCTGTCGCTCAGAGCTGACACAGAGCACCTCAGAGCAGGGCTTGAACTAACAAACAGCAGCGCCGACATGTCTGTGACCCTAGGCTTCACTCTGTGCGGCCTCCCTCCACCTGGTCTTCCAGGGGCTTCCACTACAGCCGGGGCACCAGGCCTCTGTCTCCACCCACCACCCCTCCTCTCCCTGACTCCTGGGTTCCTCTCCTTAGGAGAGGGTCTTCTTGAAGTTGTCTTCCACTCATGGACCCGATAAAATGATTAGAAAACAAGCCAGGGCTGCCGCCCCTTGTCTATCCTGACTCTCGGGACCCTACACCTGTTCCTTGGATCTGGCCGGTGCAGCAAGGCCCATTATCTGCAACTCTGAGCCCCTGAGGGGCGAGGATTGGCTGACCTGGGAGCCTGACCTGGCCGGCCAGCCCTTCCCAGGTGTGCCTCGGTTGAGGTCAATATAAACACCCCTCCAGGCAGCAAAAGCCTCTGCAGCTGTGCCTGACGCCATATTCTCTGCCCCGTCAGCAGTCTCGGGGTTGTGCTGGTGGGAGGGAGTAGGGCCCACGGCTCTATGAGTGGCCCCGTGTGAGTGGGGCTCTGCTGGACTTTCTGCAGGAGTTGCCGGGCTGCCACCTGCTAAAGAAGACGATGTGTCACCCATACCTGCTGCTGGAATTTCTCCCCGGGCAGAGGTAGGGAAGGAAAAAAGCAGTGGGGACCGGGGCAGGAGGGGTACCTCAGGCAGGGAAATGGAAAGCTTCCAGAAGAGCGCCCGGGGCCAGGACTGTCCTGGCTGGCCTGCAGGCACCAAGTCGGCCTGCGTGCTGTCGCTGGTGTGACTCCAAGCCCTTTCCTCTAGGCTTTAAAGTCTTTGCACACATTCGGGTGTTTTACCTGGGAAGGGTGGGAAAAGTTCAGCAGCAGCTGGCCTGAGGCTCAGCTCACGTTTACTCAGAGACGCCTCCTCATGGTCCCTCAGCTTTGCAATGAGGACGCTCCTTGCGGGGGAGCTGCTGGCTGCATGGGAGACGATTCCCCACCTCTGACCAACTTCAGAATTGTTTACCACTGGAGCAAGTGCCCTGATAGAGTTTTCCTCTGTATGACCAGTGGGTTCTGTTTTTTTTTTCTTTTTTGGTTCAAGGTAGGTTTTATTCCTCTTTTTGTATTTATAGATATAAGCATGGAAATAATTCATTCATATAAATACGTCTATGGGAAGGACAGAACTTTTTTTTCTGTTTTATGTTTTTAAATATTATTTTTTAATTTTTAAATTTTATTTTATTCATTTTTTTATACAGCAGGTTCTTATTGGTTATCTATTTTATACATATAAGTGTATATATGTCAATCCCAGGCTCGCAATTCATCCCACCACCACCACCCTGCCACTTTCCCCCCTTGGTGACCATACATTTGTTCTCTACATCTGTGTCTCTATTTCTGCCTTGCAAACTGGTTCATCTGTACCATTTTTCTAGGTTCCACATGTATGCGTTAATATACGATATTTGTTTTTCTTTTTCTGACTTACTTCACTCTGTATGACAGTCTCTAGATCTATCCACGCCTCTACAAATGACCCAATTTCATTCCTTTTTATGGCTGAGTAATATTCCATTTTATATATGTACCACATATTTTCCATCTGTCTATCTATGGGAATTTAGATTGCTTCCATGACCTGGCTATTGTAAATAGTGCTGCAATGAACATTGTGGTGAATGTGACTTTTTGAATTATGGTTTTCTCTGGGTATATGCCCAGTAGTAGGATTGCTGGGTCATATGGTAATTCTATTTTTAGTTTTTTAAGGAACCTCCATACTGTTCTCCATAGTGACTGTATCAATTTACATTCCCACAAATAGTGTAAGGGGGTTCCCTTTTCTCCACACCCTCTCCAGCATTTGTTGTTTGTAGATTTTCTGATGATGCCCATTCTAACTTGTGTGAGGTGATACCTCATTGTAGTTTTGGTTTATATTTCTCTAATAATTAGTGATGTTGAGCAGCTTTTCATGTGCTTCTTGGCCATCTGTATGTCTTCTCGGGACAAATGTCTGTTTACGTCATCTGCCCATTTTTGGATTGGGTTGTTTGTTTTTTTACTGTTGAGCTGCATGTGCTGTTTAGATATATTGGAGATTAATCCTTTGTCCATTGATTCGTTTGCAAATATTTTCTCCCATTCTGAGGTTGTCTTTTCGTCTTGTTTGTAGTTTCCTTTGCTTTGCAAACGCTTTTAGGTTTCATTTGCTCCCATTTGTTTATTTTTGTTTTTTATTCCATTACTCTAGTAGGTGGATCAAAAAAGATCTTGTTGTGATTTATGTCAAAGAGTATTCTTCCTATGTTTTCCTCTAAGAGTTTTATAGTGTCCAGTCTTACATTTCGGTCTCTAATCCATTTTGAGTTTATTTTTTGTGTATGGTGTTAGGGAGTGTTCTAATTTCATTCTTTTACATGTAGCTGTCCATTTTTCCCAGCACCACTTATTGAAGAGACTGTCTTTTCTCCATTGTATACCCTTGCCTCCTTTGTCATAGATTAGTGGACCGTAGGTACGTGGGTTTATCTCTGTGCTTTCTATCCTGTTCTATTGATTTATATTTCCGTTTTTGTGCCACTACCATATTATCTTGATTACTGTAGCTTTGCAATATAGTCTGAAGTCTGGAAGTCTGATTCCTCCAGCTCGTTTTTTTTCCCCTCAAGACTGCTTTGGCTATCCGGGGTCTTTTGTGTCTCCCTACAAATTTTAAGATTTTTTTTCTAGTTCTGTAGAAAATGCCAAAGGTATTTTGATAGGGATTGCATTGAATCTGTAGATTGCTTTGGGTAGTATAGTCATTTTCACAATATTGATTCTTCTAATCCAAGAACATGGTATATGTCTCCATCTGTTTATATCATCTTTGATTTCTTTTATCAGTGTCTTATAGTTTTCTGAGTACAGGTCTTTTACTTCCTTAGGTAGGTTTATTCCTAGGTATTTTATTTTTGTTGCAGTGGTAATGGGATTGTTTCCTTAATTTCTCTTTCTGTTCTTTCATTGTTAGTGTATAGGAATGCAAGCAATTTCTGTGCATTAATTTTGTATCCTGCAACTTTACCAAATTCATTGATTAGCTCCAGTGGTTTTCTGGTGGCATCTTTAGGATTCTCTATCTATGATATGATGTCATTTGCAAACAGTGACAATTTTACTTCTTCTTTTCCTTTTTGTATTTCTTTTATTTCTTTTTCTTCTCTGATTGCCATGGCTAGGACTTCCAAAACTATGTTGAATAGTAGTGGTGAGAGTGGACATCCTCGTCTTGTTCCTGATCTTAGAGGAAACGTTTTCAGTTTTTCACCGTTGAGAATGATGTTTGCTGTGGGTTTGTCATATATGGCCTTTATTATATTGAGGTAGTTTCCCTCTATGCCCACACTCTGCAGAGTTTTTATCATAAATGGGTGTTGAATTTTCTCAAAATCTTTTCCTGCATCTATTGAGATGATCATATGGTTTTATTCTACAATTTGTTAATATGGTGTATCACATTGATTTGTGTATATTGAAGAATCCTTGCATCCCTGGGATAAACCCCACTTGATCATGGTGCTTGATCCTTTTAATGTGTTGTTCGATTCTGTTTGCTAGTATTTTGTTGAGGATTTTTACATCTATATTCATCAGTGATATTGGTCTATAATTTTCTTTCCTTGTAGTATCTTTGTCTGGTTTTGGTATCAGGGTGACGGTGGTCTCATAGAATGAGTTTGGGAGTGTTCCTTCCCCTGCAATTGTTTTGAAGAATTTGAGAAGGTTGGGTGTTAGCTCTTCTCTAAATGTTTGACAGAATTCACCTGTGATGCCATCTGGTTCTGGACTTTTGTTTGTTGGAAGATTTTTAATAACAGTTTCAATTTCATTGCTTGTGAAAGGTTTGTTCATATTTTCTATTTCTTCCTGTTTCAGTCTTGGAAGGTTATCCCTTTCTAAGAATTTGTCCATTTCTTCCAGGTTGTCCATTTTATTGGCATAGAGTTGCTTGTAGTAGTCTCTTAGGATGCTTTGTATTCCTGTGGTGTCTGTTGTAACTTCTCCTTTTTCACTTCTAATTTTGTTGATTTGATTCCTCTCCCTCTTTTTCTTGAGTCTGGCTAAAGGTTTATCATTTTTGTTTATCTTCTCAAAGAACCGGCTTTTAGTTTTATTGATCTTTGCTTTCGTTTTCTTTGCTTCTATTTCATTTATTTCTGCTTTGATCTTTATGATTTCTTTCACTCTACTAACTTTGGGTTTTGTTCTTCTTTCTCTAGTTCCTCTAGGTGTAAGGTTAGATTGTTTAGTTGAGATTTTTCTTGTTTCCTGAGGTAGGCTTGTATTGCTATAAACTTCCCTCTTAGAACTGCTTTTGCTGCATCCCATAGGTTTTGGATCATCGTGTGTTTCTTGTCATTTGTCTCTAGGTAGTTTTTGATTTCCTCTTTTATTTCTTCAGTGATCTCTTGGTTATTTAGTAACGTATTGTTTAGCCTCCATGTGTTTTTGTTTTTTATGGTTTTGTCGCTGTTATTGATTTCTAATCTCATAGCATTGTGGTTGGAACAGCTGCTTGATATGATTTCAGTTTTCTTAAATTTACTGAGGCTTTATTTGTGACCCAAGATGTGATCTATCTTGGAGAATGTTCCGTGTGCAGATGAGAAGAACGTGTAATCTGCTGTTTTTGGATGGAATGTCCTATAAATATCAATTAACTATATCTGGTCTATTTTGTCATTTAAAGCTTGTGTTTCCTTATTAATTTTCTGTCTGGATGATCTCCACTGGTGTAAGTGAGCTGTTAAAGTCCCCTGCTATTATGGTGTTACTGTTGATTTCCTCTTTTATAGCTGTTAGCAGTTGCCTTATGTATTGAGGTGCTCCTATGTTGGGCACATATATATCTATAATTGTTATATCTTCTTCTTGGATTGATCCCTTGACCATTATGTAGTGTCTTTCCTTGTCTCTTGTAACATTCTTTATTTTAAAGTCTATTTTATCTGATATGAGTATTGCTACTCCAGCTTTCTTTTGATTTTCATTTGCATAGAATATATTTTTCCATCGCCTCACTTTCAGTCTGTATGTGTCCCTAGGTCTGAAATGGGTCTCTTGTAGACAGCATATATACGGGCCTTGTTTTTGTATGCATTCAGGGAGCCTGTGTCTTTTGGTTGGAACATTTAGTCCATTCACGTTTAAGGTAATTATTGATATGTATGTTCCTATTACTATTTTCTTAATTGTTATGGGTTTGTCTTGGTGGGTCCTTTTCTTCTCTTGTGTTTCCCACTTAGAGAAGTTCCTTTAGCATTTGGTGTAGAGCTGGTTTCATGGTGCTGAATTCTCTTAGCTTTTGCTTGTCTGTAGGGCTTATGATTTCTCTGTCAAATCTGAATGAGATCCTTGCTGGGTGGAGTACTCTTGGTTGTAGGTTCTTCCCTTTCATCACTTTAAATTTATGCCACTCCCTTCTGGCTTGTAGATTTTCTGCTGAGAAATCAGATGTTATCCTTATGGGAGTTCCCTTGTATGTTATTTGTCATTTTTCCCTTGTTGCTTTCAATAATTTTTCTTTGTCTTCAATTTTTGTCAATTTGGTTACTATGTGTCTTGGCATTTTTCTCCTTTGATTTATCCTTCCTGGGACTCTCTGCACTTCCTGGACTTGGGTGGCTATTTCTTTTCCCATGCTAGCGAAGTTTTCGACTATAATCTCTTCAAATGTATTCTCGGGTCCTTTCTCTCTCTCTTCTCCTTCTGGGACCCCTATGATGTGAATGTTGTTGCGTTAAATGTTGTCCCAGAGGACTCTTAGGGTGTCTTCATTTATTTTCATTCTTTTTCTTTATTCTGTTCCATGGCAGTGATTTCCACCTTTCTGTCTTCCAGGCCACTTATCCGTTCTTCTGCCACAGTTATTCTGCTACTGATTCCTTCTGGTGTATTTTTCATTTCAGTTATTATATTGTTCACCTCTGTTTGTTTGTTCTTTAATTCTTCTAGGTGTTTGCTCCTTAATTCTTCTAGGTCTTTGTTAAGCATTTCTTGCATCTTCTCGATCTTTGCCTCCATTCTTTTGCCAAGGTCTTGGATCATGTTCACTATCATTATTCTGAATTCTTTTTCTGGAAGGTTCCCTATCTCCACCTCATTTCGTTTTTTTTCCTAGGGTTTTATCTTGTTCCTTAATCTGGTATAAAGTCCTCTGCCTTTTCATTTTGTCTATCTTTCTGTGAATGTGGTTTTCCTTCCACAGGCTGCAGAATTATAGTTCTTCTTGCTTCTGCTGTCTGCTCTCCAGTGGATGAGTCTATCTTAGAGGCTTGTGCAAGCTTCCTGATGGGAGGGACTGGTGGTGGGTAGAGCTGGGTGTTGCTTTGGTGGGCAAAGCTTTAATCTGCTTGTCTGCAGATTAAATAAAACTTTAATAAAAAGTTTAATCCACTTATCTGCTGATGCATGGGGCTGGGTTCCCTCCCTGTTGGTAGTTTTGCCTGAGGTGACCCAGCACTGGAGCCTACCTTGCTCTTGGTGGGGTTAATGGCGGACTCTGGGAGGGCTCACACCAAGGAGTATTTCCCAGAACTTCTGCTGCCAGTGTCGTTGTCCTCACGGTGAGCCACAGCCACAGCTACCACCTGCCTCTGCAGGAGACCCTCTAAAACTATCAGGTAGTTCTGGTCATTCTCCTACGAGGTCACTGCTCCTTCCCCTGGGTTCTGATGTGCTCACTACTTTGTGTGTGCCCTCCAAGAGTGGAGTATCTGAGTGGAGTTGAGACTCTGAGACTCTGCGTGGAGTCGCACAGACTCTGGGTCCTGTGAAGCTTCGATGCTTTGTGGTTCTAGAAATCCTATAGGAGACGGTCCACAGCAGGTGAAGCTATTGTTGTCAGTTGAGGTGGTGAAGCCAAAGATCTGCAGTTCCGACTAGAGGTGCCGATGTACATACAGGACAAAATCATCTCGTGTGAATGTAGTTCAGGCATGTTTAAGATGAATGGAGCCATGTTAATGCCTACCATATTCTATCTTGAGCCTCTCCTCAGGGACCCCCTCCTCAGTTCCTGAGGCTCCTGTAAGTCATGTACAGGGGACTGGAGAGTGGGCTCTGTCCAATCTGAGCCCTGAGTTACCCTGTGTGTATCTTAGGATACTTTGTATTTCTGTGGGGTCTGTTGTAACATCAACTCTTTCATTTCAGATTTATTTGGGCCCTCTCTTTTTAAAAGAACATACTACTGTTGTCTTTTATTCTTTACAGAAGTTTAATAAGTGTTTGATCTACCTTGACTTACTCTATGTATACTTTTTGCAGTGAGATTTTTACTTTTCTTTGTTTTCTTGTTACTATCAATAATTAGTGAGACTTCTTTTAAGCTACCTTCAACATTGATTATAAAGCTGCTTTATTAGTGATGACAGAGCCTTAATGGAAGTCATGTTCTGGTTGTAAATTAGAATGCAATGTGCCAGCAAAAAGCCCCTTAAGTTTATTTCTCATTACTTCTTGGTCTTTTTTTAATTTAATTTTTATTTTTTATCAGAGCAAATTTGATTAAAATGTTTTGTTTCTTCTAGGTGTGCAAGATGTGGTTCTTTTAAACATATACATATATCTATTCTTCTTTGGATCATTTTCCCATGTAGGTTATGATACAATGTTGAGTAATCTTCTTTTGGTATTATGTAGGTCTTTGGTGATTACACATTTCACATTTGTTTCTATATCTATGTTAACCCCAATATCCTAAGGTATCCAATCCTCACACCTTTCCATTTGGTGAACCATAAGTTAGTTTAGTGAATCTGTGATTGCATTTCTCTGTGGAAATATCTTCATTGGTATCAATTTTTAGCTAAGATCTATAAGTGATATTATAGGATATGTGTCTTTTGCTTTCTGACTTAGTACAATTTGCCTGATTACCTCAAGAATCATACATGGTGCTGCAAATAGCATTGTTTTATTTTTTTCCCTGGCTAATATTCCATCTGTACGTGTACCAGTTCTTCTTTGGCCACGCACCTCTTGATGGACCTTTTGGTTGTCTCCATGTCTTGGCTATTGTAATACTGCTGCAATACACATTTGCTTGCCTGTGTCTTTCCAGTTCTATCTTCTTATGTTATAGTCCAAGGAGTGGGCTTGCTGTATCATATGGTAACTCAGTGTGTACGTTTTAAAGGCACCAGCATTCAGTTCTCATTAGTGGCTCTTTCCAGGTTACGTCCAACTTAAAGTTGAGGGTATGCATTTCTCCAAAACACCTTCAGTATTTATTGTTTGTAGTTTTCTTGCTGAGGGTTATTCTGACAGGTATGAGCTGATACCCCTTTGTGGTTGAATTTGCATGTATCCCATAATCTGTTGAAATTGAGCTTTAAAGCATGTCCTTTCTATTTATCAAACAGTGATTACAGCTTAGTTCTTCAAGGTGTTTTCTTAAAGTATGTGTCACATTTTGAAAATTTTTGGCCATTACCTCCCTCGAGACATTTTGAGGGCAGTTTTCATTTACAGCCCTGCATTACTTGTTCATATGAAGTGACCATTAGCACAGGCTTTAAAGCTGCTTTTGCAGGTAACGGCCAGAGGGCGGCAGCCTTTCTACGTTCCCCACTCTGGTAACTAGGGAAACAGACCTTTCGGCCTGTGGTGTTCCTCGGTTATAAATTAGAGTGCAATGTGCCCGGATAAACCCACAAATGCTGATGTATCCTTACTTTTGTTTGTTTCTTTTTAAATTTAATTTATATTTAGTATTGGAGTAATAGTCCATTGTGTACATGGACCACTTCTTCTTGGTGCATTCCTCGGTTGATGGACATTTTCATTGCTTCCAAGTGTTGGCTATGGTAAATATTGCTGGAGTGAAGGATTGCCAGCCTGTGACTTTTTTTTTTAATTAATTAATTAATTTATTTATTATTTATGGCTGTGTTGGGTCTTCGTTTCTGTGAGAGGGCCCTCTTCAGTTGCGGCAAGCGGGGGTCACTCTTCATTGCCGTGCGTGGGCCTCTCACCATCGCGGCCTCTCTTGTTGTGGAGCACAGGCTCCAGACACACAGGCTCAGCAATTGTGGCTCACGGGCCCAGTTGCTCCGTGGCATATGGGATCTTCCCTGACCAGGGCTCTAACCTGTGTCCCCTGCATTGGCAGGCAGACTCTCAACCACTGCGCCACCAGGGAAGCCCCTGCCTGTGACTTTTTGATTCTCATTTTCTCAGGTGATAGGTCCAGCAGTGGTTTTGATTGATTGACTGGTAGCTCAATGTTTCCCTTTTCAAAGCACCTACATTGTGTTTTCATTAGTGACTCTTAACATGCCCCCCCTTACAACCGAGGGTACGCATTTCTCCACAATCCCTTCAGCATTTATTTTTTGCAGCATTTTTGCTAATGGCCATTCTGACTGCTGTGAGCTGATGGGTATTTGTAATATGGGTATGCATGTCATTAAATAGTCTAAAATTCATCATTTTTCCACGCCTTTTTCTTTTCTGTTAAAAGAAAAAAGAAAAAAAATTGTGAGTACAATATCCGTCTTGAAAGTGTCTTCCTGGAACGTTGCCCTCTTTTGAATTTTTTGGTCAATTTTCAACCCCAGGATTGTTTTGAAATGTAGGTGTCATTTACAGGCCTGCAATGAGTGTGAATATTTAGGGACCATTAGCACTAGGTTTAAGCTGCTGTTGTTCGAAACGGCCACAAGGCAGCAGCATTTCTCCATTATCAAAACTGGTTACTAGGACAGCAAAGCCGTTCTGGAAGTCGTTTTCCTAGGTTGTAAATTTGAATGGAATGGGCTGGAAAACGCCCCATAAGTTTATGTCTGATTAATTCTTTTTCGTTGTTTTAATTTTTTAAATCAGGGTAATGGTTAGAATGTTGTTTGTCCAAGGTGTACACACTGTGGTTCATTTACACATTATTTATAACTATTTATGTAGAGATCCTCTTCCCATGTAAATTATTATGGAGTGTTCTGTAGACCTCCCTTGTTATATGGTCGGTCTTTTTGTAATATGTATATAATATGTATTTGGATCATATCCATATCATATAGTAACACGAATCTTCATTTATCCATTCCCGCCACCTTTCCCTTTAGATGAGCAAAGTTGGTTTTCTAAGTTTGTGAGTGTATTTCTCTGTGAATTGTGTTCATTTGTGTCAGTTATTAGATAACGCCTATTAGTGATATCATAGGATATAAGTCTTTTGCTTTCCGACTTACCTCATGATTTGTGATTATCTCCAGGCTCATTTGTGGTGCCTCAAAGAGCAGGGTTTCCTTGTTTTCCATGGCTAATACTCCACTGTGTACCTGGACCACTTATTCTACATCCATTCACTTGTTGATGGACATTTTTATCGCTTCACTGCCTTGGCTATTGTGAATAATGCTGCACTGCAGCTTTTGCAACCTGTGTGTTCTCGATACTTGTCTTCTCAGGTGAGAGGTCCAATGGTGCGCCTGCTGGATTGAATGGTACCTAAATTTTTACTTTTAAACGCAGCTCTTTTCTGTTCTCATTACTGGCTGTTAACCACTTTGCATCTCACCAGCAGCTAGAGGATACACAATTCTCTACAACCGCTCAGCATTTATGGTTTGTAGACTTTTTGCTGATGGTCAGTCGACTGGTGTGATTGGAAACCCTTTTGTTGATTAGATTGCATGAGTCTAATAATTCCTGAGGTTGAGCCTTAATCCATTCTCCTTTTTTTTAAAGACAGTGAGTAATACTTACCTCTTCATAGTATTTTATTGAAAAATTTGCCTGTATTAAATTTTTTTTTCCGTTCCCTACCTCAGCACAATTTTTGACGGCAGGTGTCCTTTACAGCCCTGAGTCCTTGTGAATTTTAAGTGACCATTAGCTGTGGGTTTAAAGCCGCTCTTGCGGGAAACGGCCACAAGGCGGCAGCATTTCTCCTTTACCAAATCTGGTTACTATGGCAACAGAGCCTTACTGGAAGTGGTGGTCTAGGTTGCAAATTAGAATGGAATGTGCCAGGAAAAAGCCCTTTAAGTTTATGTCTCATTACTTCTTGTTCATATTTTTAAATTAATTTTTATTTTTTGTCACAGCAAACTTGATTACAATGTTTTGTTTGTTCTAGGTGTGCAAGATGTGGTTCTTTCACACATATACATATATCTATTCTTCTTCGGATCCTTTTCTCATGTAGGTTATGACACAATGTAGAGTAGTCTTCTCTTGGTATTCTGTAGGTCTTTGGTGATTATATATTTCACATGTGTTTGTATGTCTCTGTTAACCTCAATATGGTAATGTATCCAATCCTCACACCTTTCCATCTGGTGAACCATAAGTTTCTTTAATGAATCTGTGATTGCCTTTCTCTGTGGAAATATCTTCGTTTCTATCAATTTTTAGGTAACACCTATATCTGATATGACAGGATATGTGTCTTTCACTTTCTCACTTACTACAAGTTGTGTGATTACCTCTAGACTCATCTATGGTGCTGCAAATGGCATTGTTTCATTTTGTCACTAGCTCGTATTCCATCTGTACATGTAGCAGTTCTTCTTTGTCCACCCATTTGTCAGTGGACTTTTTTGTTACTTGCATATATTGGCTATTGTAATAGTATGCATTGCAGATTTGCCTGCCTGTGTCCTTCCAATTCTGTCTTCGTCGGTTATAGTCCAGGAATAGGTCTGCTAGGTCATATGGTAGCTCAGTGTTTACCTTTTAAAGGTACCTCCATTCTGTTATCATTAGTGGCTCTTTCCAGGTTACGTCCCACTTAAAGTTGAGGGTATACATTTCTCCACAGCACCTTCAGCATTTATTATTTGTAGTTTTTGCTGATGGTTATTCTGACGGGTGTGAGCTGACACCTCTTTACGGTTGAATTTGCATGTGTCTCATATTCCATTGCAAGTGAGCTTTAAGGCAAGTCATTTTTATTTTTCAAGCTGTAATTACAGCTTAGTTCTTCAAAGTGCTTTCTTAAAGTTTGTGTCAAATTTTGAAATGTTTTGGCCATTACCTCCCTCAAGACATTTTGAGGGCAGGTTTCATTTTCAGCCCTACAGTACTTGTTCATATGAAGTGACCATTAGCACAGGCTTTAAACTGCTTTTGCAGGTAACGGCCACAGGGCTGCTACCTTTCTACATTCCCCACACTGATACTAGGGAAACAGACTTTACGGCCAGTGGTGTTCCTCGGTTGTAAATTAGAGTAGAATGTGCCCAGATAAACACACAAAAGCTGATGACTCATTACTTTTCTTGGAGTTTTAAATTTAATTTTTATTTTTTATTGGAGTTAATATTCTATTCTGTACATGGACCATTTCTTGGTGCATTCCTCTGTTGATGGACATTTTCATTGTTTCCAAGTGTTGCCTATGGTAAATATTGCTGGAGTGCAGGATTGCCAGCCTGTGACTTTTTGATTCTCATTTTCTCTGGTGATAGGCCCAGCAGTGGGTGTGATTGATGGACTGGTCACTCAGTGTTTACTTTTTCAAAGCACCTCCAATGTGTTTTTATTAGTGGCTTTTACAACGTCCCCCTTAGTACCGAGGGTACGCATTTCTCCACAATTGCTTCAGCATTTATTGTTTGCAACATTTATGCTAATGGCCCTTCTGGCTGCTGTGAGCTGATAGGTTTTTGTAATTTGGGTTTGCATGTCTTTGAAAATTCGTAAAACTCATCATTTTGCTCCACCGTTTTCTTTTCTGTTAAAAAAAAGGAAACAATTGGGAGTACAATATAACTCTTGAAATTGTGTTCTTGGAAGGTTGCCCTCTTTTGAAATTTTTGGTCGATTTTCCACCCCAGAATTTGTTTAGAAAGCAGGTGTTTTTAACGAACTGCAAGTTTGGTGAATATTTAGTGACCTTTAGCAATGGGTTTAAAGCTGCTGTTGTGGGAAGTGGCCTCAAGCAGGCAGCATATCTCCATTCCCATATCTGGGTACTAGGGCAGCAGAGCCTTTCTGGAAGTCGTGTTCCTAGGTTGTAAATTACATTGGAATATGCATGGAGAAACACCCTTTAGTTTATGTCTCATTATTTCTTCTTGGTTTTAATTTTTTTTTTTAATTGGGGTAAAGCTTAGAATATTGTTTGTCCTAGGTGTACACAATCTGGTTCATTTGTACATTATATATGTCTATTCAAGTACAGATCCTCTTCCCATGTAAAATGTTACTGAGGGTTCCGCAGACCTCCCTTGCTATATGGTCGGTATTTTTGAGATATGTATATAATATGTGTTTGTATACATATAGTAACACTAATCTTAATTTATCCATTCCCCCCACCTTTCCTTTTAGATGAGCATAGTTTGTTTTCTAAGTCTGTGAGTGTCTTTCTCTGTGGAAATATGTTCCTTTGTGTCAGTTATTAGATAACGCCTATAAGTGATATCATAGAATATAGGTCTTTTGCTTTCCGACTTACCTCATGTTTCATGATTATCTCCAGACTCATTTGTGGCGCCTCAGAGAGCAATGGTTCATTGTTTTCCATGGCTAATATTCTATTGTGTACATGGACCACTTGTTCTTTATCCATTCACCTCTTGTTGGACATTTTGATGCTTCACTGTCTTGGCTATTGTGAATAAGGCTGCACTGCAGCTTTTGCGGCCTGTGTCTTCTCGATTCTTGTCTTCTCAGGTGAGAGGTCCATTGGTGCGCTTGCTGGATTGAATGGTACCTCCCTTTTTACTTTTAAACACAGCTCCTTTCTTTTCTCATTATTGGCTCTTACCCATTTACGTCTCACCAGACGGTAGAGGGTACACAGTTCTCTAAAACCCCTTCAGCATTTATTGTTTGTAGACTTTTTGCTGATGGTCAGTCGACTGGTGTAAGTTGAAACTTTTTGTAGATTAGATTGCATGGGTCTAACCCTCCCTGAGGTTGAGCTTTTATCCATTTTCCTTTTTTTTAAAAAGAGCGTGAATAAAACTTAACTCTTCATACTCTCTTCTTGAAACATTTGCCTGTTTTAAATTTTTTGGTCCACTCCTTACTTCAGCACAATTTTTTAGGGCAGGTGACCTTTACAGCCCTGAGTCCTTGGGAATGTTAAGTGACCATTAGCTGTGACTTTAAAGCTGCTTTTGCAGGAAACGGCCACAAGGTGGCAGCATTTCTCCTTTACCAAATTTGATTACTAGGGAAACAGAGGCTTAATGCAAGTGGTGTTCTAGGTTGTAAATCTGAATGGAATGTGCCAGGAAAAAGCCCTTTAAGTTTATGTCTCATTACTTCTTGTTCATATTTGTAATTTACTTTTTATTTTTTATCCCAGCAAATTTGATTACAATGGTTTGTTTGTTCTAGGTGTGCAAGATGTGGTTCTTTCACACATATACGTTTATCTATTCTTCCTCGCATCCTTTTCCCATGTAGCTTATGACACAATGTTGAGTAGTCTTCTCCTGGTTTTCTGTACGTCTTTGCTGGTTATATATTTCACATGGTTTGTATATCTCTCTTAAGCACAATATGGTAATGTATCCAATCCTCATCCCTTTCTATTTGGTGAACCATAAGTTTTTTAATGAATCTGTGATTGCCTTTCTCTGTGGAAATATCTTCATTGGTATCAATTTTTAAGTAACTCCTTAAAGTAATACGATAGGATATGTGTCTTTTGCTTTCTCACTTACTACAGGTGGCGTGATTACATCTAGACTCATCTATGGTGCTGCAAATGGCATTGTTTCATTTTTTTCACTAGCGAATATTCCATCTGTACATGGAGGAGTTCTTCTTTGTCCACCCATCTGTTGGTAGACTTTTTGGTTACTTCCATATCTTGGCTATTGTAATACTGTGCAATGCAGATTTGCCTGCCTGTGTCTTTCCAATTCTCTCTTCTTAGATTTTAGGTGGAGGAGTGGGCCTGCTGGATCATACGGTAGCTCAATGTTTACCTTTTTAAGGCACCTCCATTCTGTTCTAGTTCGTGGCCCTTTCCATGTTACGTCCCCCTTGAATTTGAGGGTATGCATTTCTCTACAACACCTTCAGCATTTATTGTTTGTAGTTTTCTTGCTGATGGTTATTCTGACAAGTGTGATCTGATACCTCTTTGTGGCTGAATTCGCACGTGCCTCATAATCCACTGAAATTGAGCTTGCAGACATGTCCTTTTTATTTTTCAAGCTGTGATTACCCCTTAGTTCTTCAAAGTGTTCTCTTAAAGTATGTGTCACATTTTGAAATGTTTTGGCCATTACCTCCCTCCAGACATTTTGAGGGCAGGTTTCATTTACAGTTCTGCCGTACTTGTTCCTATGAAATGACCATTAGCACAGGCTTTAAAGCTGCTTTTGCAGCTAACTGCCAGAGGGCGGCAGACTTTCTATGTCCCCCACCCTGGTAACTAGGGAAAAGCCCTTGCGGCCTGTGGTGTTTCTCGGTTATAAATTAGAGTGGAGTGTGCCCGGACAAACCCACACAAGCTGATGTCTCCTTACTTTTGTTGGATTTTTACATTTAATTTTTATTTTTTATTGGAGTAATTTTCCACTGTGTACGTGGACCACTTCTACTTTGTGCATTCCTCGGTTGATGGACATTTTCATTGCTTCCAAGTCTTGGCTATGGTAAATATTGTTGGAGTGCAGGATTGCCAGCCTGTGACTTTTTGATTCTCATTTTCTCAGGTGATAGGCCCAGCAGTGGGTGTGATTGATTGACTGGCAGCACAGTGTTTCCCTTTTCAAAGCACCTTCTTTGTGTTTTCATTAGTGGCTCTTACCTCGTCCCCCTTAGAATCCAGGGTACGCATTTCTCCACAATCGCTTCAGCATTTACTGTTTGCAATATTTATGCTAATGGCTCTTCTGGCTGTTGTGAGCTGATAGGTTTTTGTAATTCGGGTTTGCATGTCTTTGAAAATTCGTAAAACTCATCATTTTTCTCCACCGTTTTCTTTTCTGTTAAAAAAAAGGAAACAATTGGGAGTACAATATAACTCTTGAAATTGTGTTCTTGGAAGGTTGCCCTGTTTTGAAATTTTTGGTCGATTTTCCACCCCAGAATTTGTTTAGAAAGCAGGTGTCTTTTACCGAACTGCAAGTTTGGTGAATATTTAGTGACCTTTAGCAATGGGTTTAAAGCTGCTGTTGTGGGAAGTGGCCTCAAGCAGGCAGCATATCTCCATTCCCATATCTGGGTACTAGGGCAGCAGAGCCTTTCTGGAAGTCGTGTTCCTAGTTTGTAAATTACATTGGAATGTGCATGGAGAAAGCCCCATAAGTTTATGTCTCATTATTTCTTCTTGGTTTTAATTTTTTTTTTAATTGGGGTAAAGCTTAGAATATTGTTTGTCCTAGGTGTACACAATCTGGTTCGTTTGTACATTCTATATGTCTATTCAAGTACAGATCCTCTTCCCATGTAAAACGTTACTGAGGGTTCCGCAGACCTCCCTTGCTATATGGTTGGTCTTTTTGAGATATGTATATAATATGTGTTTGTATACATATAGTAACACTAATCTTAATTTATCCATTCCCCCCACCTTTCCTTTTAGATGAGCATAGTTTGTTTTCTAAGTCTGTGAGTGTCTTTCTCTGTGGAAATATGTTCCTTTGTGTCAGTTATTAGATAACGCCTATAAGTGATATCATAGAATATAGGTCTTTTGCTTTCCGACTTACCTCATGTTTCGTGATTATCTCCAGACTCATTTGTAGTGCCTCAGAGAGCAGTGGCTCATTGTTTTCCATGGCTATTATTCCATTGTGTACATGGACCACTTCTTCTTTATCCATTCACCTGTTGTTGGACATTTTGATTGCTCCACTGTCTTGGCTATTGTGAATAAGGCTGCACTGCAGCTTTTGCGGCCTGTGTCTTCTCGATTCTTGTCTTCTCAGGTGAGAGATCCAATGGTGCGCCCGCTGTATTGAATGGTACCTGCAGTTTTACTTTTAAACACAGCTCCTTTCTGTTCTCATTATTGGCTGTTACCCCTTAACGTCTCACCAGCAGGTAGAGTGTACACAGTTCTCTAAAACCCCTTCAGCATTTATTGTTTGTAGACTTTCTGCTGATGGTAAGTCAACTGGTTTAAGTTGAAACTTTTTGGAGATTAGATTGCATGGGTCTAACCCTCCCTGAGGTTGAGCTTTTATCCATTTTCCTTTTTTTAAAAGAGCGTGAGTAAAACTTAACTCTTCATACTCTCTTCTTGAAACATTTGCCTGTTTTGAATTTTTTTGTCCATTCCCTCCTTCAGCACAATTTTTTAGGGCAGGTGTCCTTTACAGCCCTGAGTCCTTGGGAATGTTAAGTGACCATTAGCTGTGAGTTTAAAGCTTTTCTTGCAGGAAACGGAAACAAGGTGGCAGCATTTCCCCTTTACCAAATTTGGTTCCTAGGGAAACAGAGCCTTAATGGAAGTGGTGTTCTAGGTTGTAAATTAAAATGGAATGTGCCAGGGAAAAGCCCTTTAAGTTTATGTCTCATTACTTCTTGTTCATATTTGTAATTTACTTTTTATTTTTTATCCCAGCAAATTTGATTACAATGGTTTGTTTGTTCTAGGTGTGCAAGATGTGGTTCTTTCACACATATACATGTATCTATTCTTCCTCGCATCCTTTTCCCATGTAGGTTATGACACAATGTTGAGTAGTCTTCTCCTGGTCTTCCGTACGTCTTTGGTGATTATATATTTCGCATGGTTTGTATATCTCTGTTAACCCCAAGACGGTAATGTATCCAATCCTCATCCCTTTCTATTTGGTGAACCATAAGTTTTTTAATGAATCTGTGATTGCCTTTCTCTGTGGAAATATCTTCATTGGTATCAATTTTTAAGTAACTCCTAAAAGTGATATGATAGGATATGTGTCTTTTGCTTTCTCACTTACTACAGGTGGCGTGATTAGGTCTAGACTCATCTATGGTGCTGCAAATGGCATTGTTTCATTTTTTTCACTAGCGAATATTGCATCTGTACATGGAGGAGTTCTTCTTTGTCCACCCATCTGTTGGTGGACTTTTTGGTTACTTCCATATCTTGGCTATTGTAATACTGTGCCATGCAGATTTGCCTGCCTGTGTCTTCCAATTCTCTCTTCTTAGATTATAGGTGGAGGAGTGGGCCTGCTGGATCATATGGTAACTCAATGTTTACCTTTTTAAGGCACCTCCATTCTGTTCTCATTCGTGGCCCTTTCCAACTTACGTCCCACTTGAAGTTGAGGGTATGCATTTCTCCACAACACCTTCCGCATTTATTGTTTGTAGTTTGCTTGCTGATGGTTATTCTGACAATTGTGAGCTGATACCTCTTTGTGGTTGAATTTGCACGTGCCTCATAATCCGTTGAAATTGAGCTTGAAGGCATGTCCTTTTTATTTTTCAAGCTGTGATTACCCCTTAGTTCTTCAAAGTGTTCTCTTAAAGTATGTGTCACATTTTGAAATGTTTTGGCCATTACCTCCCTCCAGACATTTTGAGGGCAGGTTTCATTTACAGTTCTGCAGTACTTGTTCCTATGAAATGACCATTAGCACAGGCTTTAAAGCTGCTTTTGCAGGTAACTGCCAGAGGGCGGCAGCCTTTCTATATTCCCCACCCTGGTAACTAGGGAAAAGCCCTTGCGGCCTGTGGTGTTTCTCGTTTATAAATTAGAGTGGAGTGTGCCCGGACAAACCCACACAAGCTGATGTCTCCTTACTTTTGTTGGATTTTTAAATTTAATTTTTATTTTTTATTGGAGTAATTTTCCACTGTGTACGTGGACCACTTCTACTTTGTGCATTCCTCGGTTGATGGACATTTTCATTGCTTCCAAGTGTTGGCTATGGTAAATATTGTTGGAGTGCAGGATTGCCAGCCTGTGACTTTTTGATTCTCATTTTCTCAGGTGATAGGCCCAAAAGTGGGTGTGATTGACTGACTGGTAGCACCGTGTTTCCCTTTTCAAAGCACCTTCTTTGTGTTTTCATTAGTGGCACTTACCAGGTCCCCCTTAGAATCGAGTGTACACATTTCTCCACAATCGCTTCAGCATTTATTGTTTGCAGCATTTATGCTAATGGCCCTACTGGCTGCTGTGAGCTGATAGGGTTTTAAAATTTGTGTTTGCATGTCTTTGAAAATTCGTAAAACTCATCGTTTTTCTCCGCCGTTTTCCTTTCTGTTAAAAAAAGGAAACAATTGGGAGTACAATATTACTCTTGATATTGTCTTCTTGGAAGGTTGCTCGCTTTTGAATTTTTTGGTCGATTTTCCACCTCAGACTTTTTTAGAAAGCAGGTGTCATTTAGTGAACTGCAAGTTTGATGAATATTTAGTGAACTTTCGCAATAGTTTTAAAGCTCCTGTTGTGGGAAGTGGCCTGAAACAGGCAGCATTTCTCTATTCCCAAATCTGGGTACTAGGGCAGCAGAGTCTTTCTGGAAGTCGTGTTCCTAGGTTGTAAATTACATTGGAATATGCATGGAGAAACACCCTTTAGTTTATGTCTCATTATTTCTTCTTGGTTTTAATTTTTTTTTTTTAATTGGGGTAAAGCTTAGAATATTGTTTGTCCTAGGTGTACACAATCTGGTTCATTTGTACATTCTATATGTCTATTCAAGTACAGATCCTCTTCCCATGTAAAATGTTACTGAGGGTTCCGCAGACCTCCCTTGCTATATGGTCGGTATTTTTGAGATATGTATATAATATGTGTTTGTATACATATAGTAACACTAATCTTAATTTATCCATTCCCCCCACCTTTCCTTTTAGATGAGCATAGTTTGTTTTCTAAGTCTGTGAGTGTCTTTCTCTGTGGAAATATGTTCCTTTGTGTCAGTTATTAGATAACGCCTATAAGTGATATCATAGAATATAGGTCTTTTGCTTTCCGACTTACCTCATGTTTCATGATTATCTCCAGACTCATTTGTGGCGCCTCAGAGAGCAATGGTTCATTGTTTTCCATGGCTAATATTCTATTGTGTACATGGACCACTTGTTCTTTATCCATTCACCTCTTGTTGGACATTTTGATGCTTCACTGTCTTGGCTATTGTGAATAAGGCTGCACTGCAGCTTTTGCGGCCTGTGTCTTCTCGATTCTTGTCTTCTCAGGTGAGAGGTCCATTGGTGCGCTTGCTGGATTGAATGGTACCTCCCTTTTTACTTTTAAACACAGCTCCTTTCTTTTCTCATTATTGGCTCTTACCCATTTACGTCTCACCAGACGGTAGAGGGTACACAGTTCCCTAAAACCCCTTCAGCATTTATTGTTTGTAGACTTTTTGCTGATGGTCAGTCGACTGGTGTAAGTTGAAACTTTTTGTAGATTAGATTGCATGGGTCTAACACTCCCTGAGGTTGAGCTTTTATCCATTTTCCTTTTTTTTAAAAAGAGCGTGAATAAAACTTAACTCTTCATACTCTCTTCTTGAAACATTTGCCTGTTTTAAATTTTTTGGTCCACTCCTTACTTCAGCACAATTTTTTAGGGCAGGTGACCTTTACAGCCCTGAGTCCTTGGGAATGTTAAGTGACCATTAGCTGTGACTTTAAAGCTGCTTTTGCAGGAAACGGCCACAAGGTGGCAGCATTTCTCCTGTACCAAATTTGGTTACTAGGGAAACAGAGGCTTAATGGAAGTGGTGTTCTAGGTTGTAAATCTGAATGGAATGTGCCAGGAAAAAGCCCTTTAAGTTTATGTCTCATTACTTCTTGTTCATATTTGTAATTTACTTTTTATTTTTTATCCCAGCAAATTTGATTACAATGGTTTGTTTGTTCTAGGTGTGCAAGATGTGGTTCTTTCACACATATACGTTTATCTATTCTTCCTCGCATCCTTTTCCCATGTAGCTTATGACACAATGTTGAGTAGTCTTCTCCTGGTTTTCTGTACGTCTTTGCTGGTTATATATTTCACATGGTTTGTATATCTCTCTTAAGCACAATATGGTAATGTATCCAATCCTCATCCCTTTCTATTTGGTGAACCATAAGTTTTTTAATGAATCTGTGATTGCCTTTCTCTGTGGAAATATCTTCATTGGTATCAATTTTTAAGTAACTCCTTAAAGTAATACGATAGGATATGTGTCTTTTGCTTTCTCACTTACTACAGGTGGCGTGATTACATCTAGACTCATCTATGGTGCTGCAAATGGCATTGTTTCATTTTTTTCACTAGCGAATATTCCATCTGTACATGGAGGAGTTCTTCTTTGTCCACCCATCTGTTGGTAGACTTTTTGGTTACTTCCATATCTTGGCTATTGTAATACTGTGCAATGCAGATTTGCCTGCCTGTGTCTTTCCAATTCTCTCTTCTTAGATTTTAGGTGGAGGAGTGGGCCTGCTGGATCATACGGTAGCTCAATGTTTACCTTTTTAAGGCACCTCCATTCTGTTCTAGTTCGTGGCCCTTTCCATGTTACGTCCCCCTTGAATTTGAGGGTATGCATTTCTCTACAACACCTTCAGCATTTATTGTTTGTAGTTTTCTTGCTGATGGTTATTCTGACAAGTGTGATCTGATACCTCTTTGTGGCTGAATTCGCACGTGCCTCATAATCCACTGAAATTGAGCTTGCAGACATGTCCTTTTTATTTTTCAAGCTGTGATTACCCCTTAGTTCTTCAAAGTGTTCTCTTAAAGTATGTGTCACATTTTGAAATGTTTTGGCCATTACCTCCCTCCAGACATTTTGAGGGCAGGTTTCATTTACAGTTCTGCCGTACTTGTTCCTATGAAATGACCATTAGCACAGGCTTTAAAGCTGCTTTTGCAGCTAACTGCCAGAGGGCGGCAGACTTTCTATGTCCCCCACCCTGGTAACTAGGGAAAAGCCCTTGCGGCCTGTGGTGTTTCTCGGTTATAAATTAGAGTGGAGTGTGCCCGGACAAACCCACACAAGCTGATGTCTCCTTACTTTTGTTGGATTTTTACATTTAATTTTTATTTTTTATTGGAGTAATTTTCCACTGTGTACGTGGACCACTTCTACTTTGTGCATTCCTCGGTTGATGGACATTTTCATTGCTTCCAAGTGTTGGCTATGGTAAATATTGTTGGAGTGCAGGATTGCCAGCCTGTGACTTTTTGATTCTCATTTTCTCAGGTGATAGGCCCAGCAGTGGGTGTGATTGATTGACTGGTAGCACAGTGTTTCCCTTTTCAAAGCACCTTCTTTGTGTTTTCATTAGTGGCTCTTACCTCGTCCCCCTTAGAATCCAGGGTACGCATTTCTCCACAATCGCTTCAGCATTTACTGTTTGCAATATTTATGCTAATGGCTCTTCTGGCTGTTGTGAGCTGATAGGTTTTTGTAATTCGGGTTTGCATGTCTTTGAAAATTCGTAAAACTCATCATTTTTCTCCACCGTTTTCTTTTCTGTTAAAAAAAAGGAAACAATTGGGAGTACAATATAACTCTTGAAATTGTGTTCTTGGAAGGTTGCCCTGTTTTGAAATTTTTGGTCGATTTTCCACCCCAGAATTTGTTTAGAAAGCAGGTGTCTTTTACCGAACTGCAAGTTTGGTGAATATTTAGTGACCTTTAGCAATGGGTTTAAAGCTGCTGTTGTGGGAAGTGGCCTCAAGCAGGCAGCATATCTCCATTCCCATATCTGGGTACTAGGGCAGCAGAGCCTTTCTGGAAGTCGTGTTCCTAGTTTGTAAATTACATTGGAATGTGCATGGAGAAAGCCCCATAAGTTTATGTCTCATTATTTCTTCTTGGTTTTAATTTTCTTTTTAATTGGGGTAAAGCTTAGAATATTGTTTGTCCTAGGTGTACACAATCTGGTTCGTTTGTACATTCTATATGTCTATTCAAGTACAGATCCTCTTCCCATGTAAAACGTTACTGAGGGTTCCGCAGACCTCCCTTCCTATATGGTTGGTCTTTTTGAGATATGTATATAATATGTGTTTGTATACATATAGTAACACTAATCTTAATTTATCCATTCCCCCCACCTTTCCTTTTAGATGAGCATAGTTTGTTTTCTAAGTCTGTGAGTGTCTTTCTCTGTGGAAATATGTTCCTTTGTGTTAGTTATTAGATAACGCCTATAAGTGATATCATAGAATATAGGTCTTTTGCTTTCCGACTTACCTCATGTTTCGTGATTATCTCCAGACTCATTTGTAGTGCCTCAGAGAGCAGTGGCTCATTGTTTTCCATGGCTATTATTCCATTGTGTACATGGACCACTTCTTCTTTATCCATTCACCTGTTGTTGGACATTTTGATTGCTCCACTGTCTTGGCTATTGTGAATAAGGCTGCACTGCAGCTTTTGCGGCCTGTGTCTTCTCGATTCTTGTCTTCTCAGGTGAGAGATCCAATGGTGCGCCTGCTGTATTGAATGGTACCTGCAGTTTTACTTTTAAACACAGCTCCTTTCTGTTCTCATTATTGGCTGTTACCCCTTAACGTCTCACCAGCAGGTAGAGTGTACACAGTTCTCTAAAACCCCTTCAGCATTTATTGTTTGTAGACTTTCTGCTGATGGTAAGTCAACTGGTTTAAGTTGAAACTTTTTGGAGATTAGATTGCATGGGTCTAACCCTCCCTGAGGTTGAGCTTTTATCCATTTTCCTTTTTTTAAAAGAGCGTGAGTAAAACTTAACTCTTCATACTCTCTTCTTGAAACATTTGCCTGTTTTGAATTTTTTTGTCCATTCCCTCCTTCAGCACAATTTTTTAGGGCAGGTGTCCTTTACAGCCCTGAGTCCTTGGGAATGTTAAGTGACCATTAGCTGTGAGTTTAAAGCTTTTCTTGCAGGAAACGGAAACAAGGTGGCAGCATTTCCCCTTTACCAAATTTGGTTCCTAGGGAAACAGAGCCTTAATGGAAGTGGTGTTCTAGGTTGTAAATTAAAATGGAATGTGCCAGGGAAAAGCCCTTTAAGTTTATGTCTCATTACTTCTTGTTCATATTTGTAATTTACTTTTTATTTTTTATCCCAGCAAATTTGATTACAATGGTTTGTTTGTTCTAGGTGTGCAAGATGTGGTTCTTTCACACATATACATGTATCTATTCTTCCTCGCATCCTTTTCCCATGTAGGTTATGACACAATGTTGAGTAGTCTTCTCCTGGTCTTCCGTACGTCTTTGGTGATTATATATTTCGCATGGTTTGTATATCTCTGTTAACCCCAAGACGGTAATGTATCCAATCCTCATCCCTTTCTATTTGGTGAACCATAAGTTTTTTAATGAATCTGTGATTGCCTTTCTCTGTGGAAATATCTTCATTGGTATCAATTTTTAAGTAACTCCTAAAAGTGATATGATAGGATATGTGTCTTTTGCTTTCTCACTTACTACAGGTGGCGTGATTAGGTCTAGACTCATCTATGGTGCTGCAAATGGCATTGTTTCATTTTTTTCACTAGCGAATATTGCATCTGTACATGGAGGAGTTCTTCTTTGTCCACCCATCTGTTGGTGGACTTTTTGGTTACTTCCATATCTTGGCTATTGTAATACTGTGCCATGCAGATTTGCCTGCCTGTGTCTTCCAATTCTCTCTTCTTAGATTATAGGTGGAGGAGTGGGCCTGCTGGATCATATGGTAACTCAATGTTTACCTTTTTAAGGCACCTCCATTCTGTTCTCATTCGTGGCCCTTTCCAACTTACGTCCCACTTGAAGTTGAGGGTATGCATTTCTCCACAACACCTTCCGCATTTATTGTTTGTAGTTTGCTTGCTGATGGTTATTCTGACAATTGTGAGCTGATACCTCTTTGTGGTTGAATTTGCACGTGCCTCATAATCCGTTGAAATTGAGCTTGAAGGCATGTCCTTTTTATTTTTCAAGCTGTGATTACCCCTTAGTTCTTCAAAGTGTTCTCTTAAAGTATGTGTCACATTTTGAAATGTTTTGGCCATTACCTCCCTCAAGACATTTTGAGGGCAGGTTTCATTTACAGTTCTGCAGTACTTGTTCCTATGAAATGACCATTAGCACAGGCTTTAAAGCTGCTTTTGCAGGTAACTGCCAGAGGGCGGCAGCCTTTCTATATTCCCCACCCTGGTAACTAGGGAAAAGCCCTTGCGGCCTGTGGTGTTTCTCGGTTATAAATTAGAGTGGAGTGTGCCCGGACAAACCCACACAAGCTGATGTCTCCTTACTTTTGTTGGATTTTTAAATTTAATTTTTATTTTTTATTGGAGTAATTTTCCACTGTGTACGTGGACCACTTCTACTTTGTGCATTCCTCGGTTGATGGACATTTTCATTGCTTCCAAGTCTTGGCTATGGTAAATATTGTTGGAGTGCAGGATTGCCAGCCTGTGACTTTTTGATTCTCATTTTCTCAGGTGATAGGCCCAAAAGTGGGTGTGATTGACTGACTGGTAGCACCGTGTTTCCCTTTTCAAAGCACCTTCTTTGTGTTTTCATTAGTGGCACTTACCAGGTCCCCCTTAGAATCGAGTGTACACATTTCTCCACAATCGCTTCAGCATTTATTGTTTGCAGCATTTATGCTAATGGCCCTACTGGCTGCTGTGAGCTGATAGGGTTTTAAAATTTGTGTTTGCATGTCTTTGAAAATTCGTAAAACTCATCGTTTTTCTCCGCCGTTTTCCTTTCTGTTAAAAAAAGGAAACAATTGGGAGTACAATATTACTCTTGATATTGTCTTCTTGGAAGGTTGCTCGCTTTTGAATTTTTTGGTCGATTTTCCACCTCAGACTTTTTTAGAAAGCAGGTGTCATTTAGTGAACTGCAAGTTTGATGAATATTTAGTGAACTTTCGCAATAGTTTTAAAGCTCCTGTTGTGGGAAGTGGCCTGAAACAGGCAGCATTTCTCTATTCCCAAATCTGGGTACTAGGGCAGCAGAGTCTTTCTGGAAGTCGTGTTCCTAGGTTGTAAATTACATTGGAATATGCATGGAGAAACACCCTTTAGTTTATGTCTCATTATTTCTTCTTGGTTTTAATTTTTTTTTTTTAATTGGGGTAAAGCTTAGAATATTGTTTGTCCTAGGTGTACACAATCTGGTTCATTTGTACATTCTATATGTCTATTCAAGTACAGATCCTCTTCCCATGTAAAATGTTACTGAGGGTTCCGCAGACCTCCCTTGCTATATGGTCGGTATTTTTGAGATATGTATATAATATGTGTTTGTATACATATAGTAACACTAATCTTAATTTATCCATTCCCCCCACCTTTCCTTTTAGATGAGCATAGTTTGTTTTCTAAGTCTGTGAGTGTCTTTCTCTGTGGAAATATGTTCCTTTGTGTCAGTTATTAGATAACGCCTATAAGTGATATCATAGAATATAGGTCTTTTGCTTTCCGACTTACCTCATGTTTCATGATTATCTCCAGACTCATTTGTGGCGCCTCAGAGAGCAATGGTTCATTGTTTTCCATGGCTAATATTCTATTGTGTACATGGACCACTTGTTCTTTATCCATTCACCTCTTGTTGGACATTTTGATGCTTCACTGTCTTGGCTATTGTGAATAAGGCTGCACTGCAGCTTTTGCGGCCTGTGTCTTCTCGATTCTTGTCTTCTCAGGTGAGAGGTCCATTGGTGCGCTTGCTGGATTGAATGGTACCTCCCTTTTTACTTTTAAACACAGCTCCTTTCTTTTCTCATTATTGGCTCTTACCCATTTACGTCTCACCAGACGGTAGAGGGTACACAGTTCCCTAAAACCCCTTCAGCATTTATTGTTTGTAGACTTTTTGCTGATGGTCAGTCGACTGGTGTAAGTTGAAACTTTTTGTAGATTAGATTGCATGGGTCTAACACTCCCTGAGGTTGAGCTTTTATCCATTTTCCTTTTTTTTAAAAAGAGCGTGAATAAAACTTAACTCTTCATACTCTCTTCTTGAAACATTTGCCTGTTTTAAATTTTTTGGTCCACTCCTTACTTCAGCACAATTTTTTAGGGCAGGTGACCTTTACAGCCCTGAGTCCTTGGGAATGTTAAGTGACCATTAGCTGTGACTTTAAAGCTGCTTTTGCAGGAAACGGCCACAAGGTGGCAGCATTTCTCCTGTACCAAATTTGGTTACTAGGGAAACAGAGGCTTAATGGAAGTGGTGTTCTAGGTTGTAAATCTGAATGGAATGTGCCAGGAAAAAGCCCTTTAAGTTTATGTCTCATTACTTCTTGTTCATATTTGTAATTTACTTTTTATTTTTTATCCCAGCAAATTTGATTACAATGGTTTGTTTGTTCTAGGTGTGCAAGATGTGGTTCTTTCACACATATACGTTTATCTATTCTTCCTCGCATCCTTTTCCCATGTAGCTTATGACACAATGTTGAGTAGTCTTCTCCTGGTTTTCTGTACGTCTTTGCTGGTTATATATTTCACATGGTTTGTATATCTCTCTTAAGCACAATATGGTAATGTATCCAATCCTCATCCCTTTCTATTTGGTGAACCATAAGTTTTTTAATGAATCTGTGATTGCCTTTCTCTGTGGAAATATCTTCATTGGTATCAATTTTTAAGTAACTCCTTAAAGTAATACGATAGGATATGTGTCTTTTGCTTTCTCACTTACTACAGGTGGCGTGATTACATCTAGACTCATCTATGGTGCTGCAAATGGCATTGTTTCATTTTTTTCACTAGCGAATATTCCATCTGTACATGGAGGAGTTCTTCTTTGTCCACCCATCTGTTGGTAGACTTTTTGGTTACTTCCATATCTTGGCTATTGTAATACTGTGCAATGCAGATTTGCCTGCCTGTGTCTTTCCAATTCTCTCTTCTTAGATTTTAGGTGGAGGAGTGGGCCTGCTGGATCATACGGTAGCTCAATGTTTACCTTTTTAAGGCACCTCCATTCTGTTCTAGTTCGTGGCCCTTTCCATGTTACGTCCCCCTTGAATTTGAGGGTATGCATTTCTCTACAACACCTTCCGCATTTATTGTTTGTAGTTTTCTTGCTGATGGTTATTCTGACAAGTGTGATCTGATACCTCTTTGTGGCTGAATTCGCACGTGCCTCATAATCCACTGAAATTGAGCTTGCAGACATGTCCTTTTTATTTTTCAAGCTGTGATTACCCCTTAGTTCTTCAAAGTGTTCTCTTAAAGTATGTGTCACATTTTGAAATGTTTTGGCCATTACCTCCCTCCAGACATTTTGAGGGCAGGTTTCATTTACAGTTCTGCAGTACTTGTTCCTATGAAATGACCATTAGCACAGGCTTTAAAGCTGCTTTTGCAGCTAACTGCCAGAGGGCGGCAGACTTTCTATGTCCCCCACCCTGGTAACTAGGGAAAAGCCCTTGCGGCCTGTGGTGTTTCTCGGTTATAAATTAGAGTGGAGTGTGCCCGGACAAACCCACACAAGCTGATGTCTCCTTACTTTTGTTGGATTTTTACATTTAATTTTTATTTTTTATTGGAGTAATTTTCCACTGTGTACGTGGACCACTTCTACTTTGTGCATTCCTCGGTTGATGGACATTTTCATTGCTTCCAAGTCTTGGCTATGGTAAATATTGTTGGAGTGCAGGATTGCCAGCCTGTGACTTTTTGATTCTCATTTTCTCAGGTGATAGGCCCAGCAGTGGGTGTGATTGATTGACTGGTAGCACAGTGTTTCCCTTTTCAAAGCACCTTCTTTGTGTTTTCATTAGTGGCTCTTACCTCGTCCCCCTTAGAATCCAGGGTACGCATTTCTCCACAATCGCTTCAGCATTTACTGTTTGCAATATTTATGCTAATGGCTCTTCTGGCTGTTGTGAGCTGATAGGTTTTTGTAATTCGGGTTTGCATGTCTTTGAAAATTCGTAAAACTCATCATTTTTCTCCACCGTTTTCTTTTCTGTTAAAAAAAAGGAAACAATTGGGAGTACAATATAACTCTTGAAATTGTGTTCTTGGAAGGTTGCCCTGTTTTGAAATTTTTGGTCGATTTTCCACCCCAGAATTTGTTTAGAAAGCAGGTGTCTTTTACCGAACTGCAAGTTTGGTGAATATTTAGTGACCTTTAGCAATGGGTTTAAAGCTGCTGTTGTGGGAAGTGGCCTCAAGCAGGCAGCATATCTCCATTCCCATATCTGGGTACTAGGGCAGCAGAGCCTTTCTGGAAGTCGTGTTCCTAGTTTGTAAATTACATTGGAATGTGCATGGAGAAAGCCCCATAAGTTTATGTCTCATTATTTCTTCTTGGTTTTAATTTTTTTTTTAATTGGGGTAAAGCTTAGAATATTGTTTGTCCTAGGTGTACACAATCTGGTTCGTTTGTACATTCTATATGTCTATTCAAGTACAGATCCTCTTCCCATGTAAAACGTTACTGAGGGTTCCGCAGACCTCCCTTCCTATATGGTTGGTCTTTTTGAGATATGTATATAATATGTGTTTGTATACATATAGTAACACTAATCTTAATTTATCCATTCCCCCCACCTTTCCTTTTAGATGAGCATAGTTTGTTTTCTAAGTCTGTGAGTGTCTTTCTCTGTGGAAATATGTTCCTTTGTGTTAGTTATTAGATAACGCCTATAAGTGATATCATAGAATATAGGTCTTTTGCTTTCCGACTTACCTCATGTTTCGTGATTATCTCCAGACTCATTTGTAGTGCCTCAGAGAGCAGTGGCTCATTGTTTTCCATGGCTATTATTCCATTGTGTACATGGACCACTTCTTCTTTATCCATTCACCTGTTGTTGGACATTTTGATTGCTCCACTGTCTTGGCTATTGTGAATAAGGCTGCACTGCAGCTTTTGCGGCCTGTGTCTTCTCGATTCTTGTCTTCTCAGGTGAGAGATCCAATGGTGCGCCTGCTGTATTGAATGGTACCTGCAGTTTTACTTTTAAACACAGCTCCTTTCTGTTCTCATTATTGGCTGTTACCCCTTAACGTCTCACCAGCAGGTAGAGTGTACACAGTTCTCTAAAACCCCTTCAGCATTTATTGTTTGTAGACTTTCTGCTGATGGTAAGTCAACTGGTTTAAGTTGAAACTTTTTGGAGATTAGATTGCATGGGTCTAACCCTCCCTGAGGTTGAGCTTTTATCCATTTTCCTTTTTTTAAAAGAGCGTGAGTAAAACTTAACTCTTCATACTCTCTTCTTGAAACATTTGCCTGTTTTGAATTGTTTTGTCCATTCCCTCCTTCAGCACAATTTTTTAGGGCAGGTGTCCTTTACAGCCCTGAGTCCTTGGGAATGTTAAGTGACCATTAGCTGTGAGTTTAAAGCTTTTCTTGCAGGAAACGGAAACAAGGTGGCAGCATTTCCCCTTTACCAAATTTGGTTCCTAGGGAAACAGAGCCTTAATGGAAGTGGTGTTCTAGGTTGTAAATTAAAATGGAATGTGCCAGGGAAAAGCCCTTTAAGTTTATGTCTCATTACTTCTTGTTCATATTTGTAATTTACTTTTTATTTTTTATCCCAGCAAATTTGATTACAATGGTTTGTTTGTTCTAGGTGTGCAAGATGTGGTTCTTTCACACATATACATGTATCTATTCTTCCTCGCATCCTTTTCCCATGTAGGTTATGACACAATGTTGAGTAGTCTTCTCCTGGTCTTCCGTACGTCTTTGGTGATTATATATTTCGCATGGTTTGTATATCTCTGTTAACCCCAAGACGGTAATGTATCCAATCCTCATCCCTTTCTATTTGGTGAACCATAAGTTTTTTAATGAATCTGTGATTGCCTTTCTCTGTGGAAATATCTTCATTGGTATCAATTTTTAAGTAACTCCTAAAAGTGATATGATAGGATATGTGTCTTTTGCTTTCTCACTTACTACAGGTGGCGTGATTAGGTCTAGACTCATCTATGGTGCTGCAAATGGCATTGTTTCATTTTTTTCACTAGCGAATATTGCATCTGTACATGGAGGAGTTCTTCTTTGTCCACCCATCTGTTGGTGGACTTTTTGGTTACTTCCATATCTTGGCTATTGTAATACTGTGCCATGCAGATTTGCCTGCCTGTGTCTTCCAATTCTCTCTTCTTAGATTATAGGTGGAGGAGTGGGCCTGCTGGATCATATGGTAACTCAATGTTTACCTTTTTAAGGCACCTCCATTCTGTTCTCATTCGTGGCCCTTTCCAACTTACGTCCCACTTGAAGTTGAGGGTATGCATTTCTCCACAACACCTTCCGCATTTATTGTTTGTAGTTTGCTTGCTGATGGTTATTCTGACAATTGTGAGCTGATACCTCTTTGTGGTTGAATTTGCACGTGCCTCATAATCCGTTGAAATTGAGCTTGAAGGCATGTCCTTTTTATTTTTCAAGCTGTGATTACCCCTTAGTTCTTCAAAGTGTTCTCTTAAAGTATGTGTCACATTTTGAAATGTTTTGGCCATTACCTCCCTCAAGACATTTTGAGGGCAGGTTTCATTTACAGTTCTGCAGTACTTGTTCCTATGAAATGACCATTAGCACAGGCTTTAAAGCTGCTTTTGCAGGTAACTGCCAGAGGGCGGCAGCCTTTCTATATTCCCCACCCTGGTAACT
This sequence comes from Balaenoptera borealis, assembly GCF_965194805.1. Classification (NCBI taxonomy): domain Eukaryota; kingdom Metazoa; phylum Chordata; class Mammalia; order Artiodactyla; family Balaenopteridae; genus Balaenoptera; species Balaenoptera borealis. Next base: position 134,123 of record NW_028123249.1, on the reverse strand, counting down.
AGGGAAAAGCCCTTGCGGCCTGTGGTGTTTCTCGGTTATAAATTAGAGTGGAGTGTGCCCGGACAAACCCACACAAGCTGATGTCTCCTTACTTTTGTTGGATTTTTAAATTTAATTTTTATTTTTTATTGGAGTAATTTTCCACTGTGTACGTGGACCACTTCTACTTTGTGCATTCCTCGGTTGATGGACATTTTCATTGCTTCCAAGTCTTGGCTATGGTAAATATTGTTGGAGTGCAGGATTGCCAGCCTGTGACTTTTTGATTCTCATTTTCTCAGGTGATAGGCCCAAAAGTGGGTGTGATTGACTGACTGGTAGCACCGTGTTTCCCTTTTCAAAGCACCTTCTTTGTGTTTTCATTAGTGGCACTTACCAGGTCCCCCTTAGAATCGAGTGTACACATTTCTCCACAATCGCTTCAGCATTTATTGTTTGCAGCATTTATGCTAATGGCCCTACTGGCTGCTGTGAGCTGATAGGGTTTTAAAATTTGTGTTTGCATGTCTTTGAAAATTCGTAAAACTCATCGTTTTTCTCCGCCGTTTTCCTTTCTGTTAAAAAAAGGAAACAATTGGGAGTACAATATTACTCTTGATATTGTCTTCTTGGAAGGTTGCTCGCTTTTGAATTTTTTGGTCGATTTTCCACCTCAGACTTTTTTAGAAAGCAGGTGTCATTTAGTGAACTGCAAGTTTGATGAATATTTAGTGAACTTTCGCAATAGTTTTAAAGCTCCTGTTGTGGGAAGTGGCCTGAAACAGGCAGCATTTCTCTATTCCCAAATCTGGGTACTAGGGCAGCAGAGTCTTTCTGGAAGTCGTGTTCCTAGGTTGTAAATTACATTGGAATATGCATGAAGAAACACCCTTTAGTTTATGTCTCATTATTTCTTCTTGGTTTTAATTTTTTTTTTAATTGGGGTAAAGCTTAGAATATTGTTTGTCCTAGGTGTACACAATCTGGTTCATTTGTACATTCTATATGTCTATTCAAGTACAGATCCTCTTCCCATGTAAAATGTTACTGAGGGTTCCGCAGACCTCCCTTGCTATATGGTCGGTATTTTTGAGATATGTATATAATATGTGTTTGTATACGTATAGTAACACTAATCTTAATTTATCCATTCCCCCCACCTTTCCTTTTAGATGAGCATAGTTTGTTTTCTAAGTCTGTGAGTGTCTTTCTCTGTGGAAATATGTTCCTTTGTGTCAGTTATTAGATAACGCCTATAAGTGATATCATAGAATATAGGTCTTTTGCTTTCCGACTTACCTCATGTTTCATGATTATCTCCAGACTCATTTGTGGCGCCTCAGAGAGCAATGGTTCATTGTTTTCCATGGCTAATATTCTATTGTGTACATGGACCACTTGTTCTTTATCCATTCACCTCTTGTTGGACATTTTGATGCTTCACTGTCTTGGCTATTGTGAATAAGGCTGCACTGCAGCTTTTGCGGCCTGTGTCTTCTCGATTCTTGTCTTCTCAGGTGAGAGGTCCATTGGTGCGCTTGCTGGATTGAATGGTACCTCCCTTTTTACTTTTAAACACAGCTCCTTTCTTTTCTCATTATTGGCTCTTACCCATTTACGTCTCACCAGACGGTAGAGGGTACACAGTTCCCTAAAACCCCTTCAGCATTTATTGTTTGTAGACTTTTTGCTGATGGTCAGTCGACTGGTGTAAGTTGAAACTTTTTGTAGATTAGATTGCATGGGTCTAACACTCCCTGAGGTTGAGCTTTTATCCATTTTCCTTTTTTTTAAAAAGAGCGTGAATAAAACTTAACTCTTCATACTCTCTTCTTGAAACATTTGCCTGTTTTAAATTTTTTGGTCCACTCCTTACTTCAGCACAATTTTTTAGGGCAGGTGACCTTTACAGCCCTGAGTCCTTGGGAATGTTAAGTGACCATTAGCTGTGACTTTAAAGCTGCTTTTGCAGGAAACGGCCACAAGGTGGCAGCATTTCTCCTGTACCAAATTTGGTTACTAGGGAAACAGAGGCTTAATGGAAGTGGTGTTCTAGGTTGTAAATCTGAATGGAATGTGCCAGGAAAAAGCCCTTTAAGTTTATGTCTCATTACTTCTTGTTCATATTTGTAATTTACTTTTTATTTTTTATCCCAGCAAATTTGATTACAATGGTTTTTTTGTTCTAGGTGTGCAAGATGTGGTTCTTTCACACATATACGTTTATCTATTCTTCCTCGCATCCTTTTCCCATGTAGCTTATGACACAATGTTGAGTAGTCTTCTCCTGGTTTTCTGTACGTCTTTGCTGGTTATATATTTCACATGGTTTGTATATCTCTCTTAAGCACAATATGGTAATGTATCCAATCCTCATCCCTTTCTATTTGGTGAACCATAAGTTTTTTAATGAATCTGTGATTGCCTTTCTCTGTGGAAATATCTTCATTGGTATCAATTTTTAAGTAACTCCTTAAAGTAATACGATAGGATATGTGTCTTTTGCTTTCTCACTTACTACAGGTGGCGTGATTACATCTAGACTCATCTATGGTGCTGCAAATGGCATTGTTTCATTTTTTTCACTAGCGAATATTCCATCTGTACATGGAGGAGTTCTTCTTTGTCCACCCATCTGTTGGTAGACTTTTTGGTTACTTCCATATCTTGGCTATTGTAATACTGTGCAATGCAGATTTGCCTGCCTGTGTCTTTCCAATTCTCTCTTCTTAGATTTTAGGTGGAGGAGTGGGCCTGCTGGATCATACGGTAACTCAATGTTTACCTTTTTAAGGCACCTCCATTCTGTTCTAGTTCGTGGCCCTTTCCATGTTACGTCCCCCTTGAATTTGAGGGTATGCATTTCTCTACAACACCTTCCGCATTTATTGTTTGTAGTTTTCTTGCTGATGGTTATTCTGACAAGTGTGATCTGATACCTCTTTGTGGCTGAATTCGCACGTGCCTCATAATCCACTGAAATTGAGCTTGCAGACATGTCCTTTTTATTTTTCAAGCTGTGATTACCCCTTAGTTCTTCAAAGTGTTCTCTTAAAGTATGTGTCACATTTTGAAATGTTTTGGCCATTACCTCCCTCAAGACATTTTGAGGGCAGGTTTCATTTACAGTTCTGCAGTACTTGTTCCTATGAAATGACCATTAGCACAGGCTTTAAAGCTGCTTTTGCAGCTAACTGCCAGAGGGCGGCAGACTTTCTATGTCCCCCACCCTGGTAACTAGGGAAAAGCCCTTGCGGCCTGTGGTGTTTCTCGGTTATAAATTAGAGTGGAGTGTGCCCGGACAAACCCACACAAGCTGATGTCTCCTTACTTTTGTTGGATTTTTACATTTAATTTTTATTTTTTATTGGAGTAATTTTCCACTGTGTACGTGGACCACTTCTACTTTGTGCATTCCTCGGTTGATGGACATTTTCATTGCTTCCAAGTCTTGGCTATGGTAAATATTGTTGGAGTGCAGGATTGCCAGCCTGTGACTTTTTGATTCTCATTTTCTCAGGTGATAGGCCCAGCAGTGGGTGTGATTGATTGACTGGTAGCACAGTGTTTCCCTTTTCAAAGCACCTTCTTTGTGTTTTCATTAGTGGCTCTTACCTCGTCCCCCTTAGAATCCAGGGTACGCATTTCTCCACAATCGCTTCAGCATTTACTGTTTGCAATATTTATGCTAATGGCTCTTCTGGCTGTTGTGAGCTGATAGGTTTTTGTAATTCGGGTTTGCATGTCTTTGAAAATTCGTAAAACTCATCATTTTTCTCCACCGTTTTCTTTTCTGTTAAAAAAAAGGAAACAATTGGGAGTACAATATAACTCTTGAAATTGTGTTCTTGGAAGGTTGCCCTGTTTTGAAATTTTTGGTCGATTTTCCACCCCAGAATTTGTTTAGAAAGCAGGTGTCTTTTACCGAACTGCAAGTTTGGTGAATATTTAGTGACCTTTAGCAATGGGTTTAAAGCTGCTGTTGTGGGAAGTGGCCTCAAGCAGGCAGCATATCTCCATTCCCATATCTGGGTACTAGGGCAGCAGAGCCTTTCTGGAAGTCGTGTTCCTAGTTTGTAAATTACATTGGAATGTGCATGGAGAAAGCCCCATAAGTTTATGTCTCATTATTTCTTCTTGGTTTTAATTTTTTTTTTAATTGGGGTAAAGCTTAGAATATTGTTTGTCCTAGGTGTACACAATCTGGTTCGTTTGTACATTCTATATGTCTATTCAAGTACAGATCCTCTTCCCATGTAAAACGTTACTGAGGGTTCCGCAGACCTCCCTTCCTATATGGTTGGTCTTTTTGAGATATGTATATAATATGTGTTTGTATACATATAGTAACACTAATCTTAATTTATCCATTCCCCCCACCTTTCCTTTTAGATGAGCATAGTTTGTTTTCTAAGTCTGTGAGTGTCTTTCTCTGTGGAAATATGTTCCTTTGTGTTAGTTATTAGATAACGCCTATAAGTGATATCATAGAATATAGGTCTTTTGCTTTCCGACTTACCTCATGTTTCGTGATTATCTCCAGACTCATTTGTAGTGCCTCAGAGAGCAGTGGCTCATTGTTTTCCATGGCTATTATTCCATTGTGTACATGGACCACTTCTTCTTTATCCATTCACCTGTTGTTGGACATTTTGATTGCTCCACTGTCTTGGCTATTGTGAATAAGGCTGCACTGCAGCTTTTGCGGCCTGTGTCTTCTCGATTCTTGTCTTCTCAGGTGAGAGATCCAATGGTGCGCCTGCTGTATTGAATGGTACCTGCAGTTTTACTTTTAAACACAGCTCCTTTCTGTTCTCATTATTGGCTGTTACCCCTTAACGTCTCACCAGCAGGTAGAGTGTACACAGTTCTCTAAAACCCCTTCAGCATTTATTGTTTGTAGACTTTCTGCTGATGGTAAGTCAACTGGTTTAAGTTGAAACTTTTTGGAGATTAGATTGCATGGGTCTAACCCTCCCTGAGGTTGAGCTTTTATCCATTTTCCTTTTTTTAAAAGAGCGTGAGTAAAACTTAACTCTTCATACTCTCTTCTTGAAACATTTGCCTGTTTTGAATTTTTTTGTCCATTCCCTCCTTCAGCACAATTTTTTAGGGCAGGTGTCCTTTACAGCCCTGAGTCCTTGGGAATGTTAAGTGACCATTAGCTGTGAGTTTAAAGCTTTTCTTGCAGGAAACGGAAACAAGGTGGCAGCATTTCCCCTTTACCAAATTTGGTTCCTAGGGAAACAGAGCCTTAATGGAAGTGGTGTTCTAGGTTGTAAATTAAAATGGAATGTGCCAGGGAAAAGCCCTTTAAGTTTATGTCTCATTACTTCTTGTTCATATTTGTAATTTACTTTTTATTTTTTATCCCAGCAAATTTGATTACAATGGTTTGTTTGTTCTAGGTGTGCAAGATGTGGTTCTTTCACACATATACATGTATCTATTCTTCCTCGCATCCTTTTCCCATGTAGGTTATGACACAATGTTGAGTAGTCTTCTCCTGGTCTTCCGTACGTCTTTGGTGATTATATATTTCGCATGGTTTGTATATCTCTGTTAACCCCAAGACGGTAATGTATCCAATCCTCATCCCTTTCTATTTGGTGAACCATAAGTTTTTTAATGAATCTGTGATTGCCTTTCTCTGTGGAAATATCTTCATTGGTATCAATTTTTAAGTAACTCCTAAAAGTGATATGATAGGATATGTGTCTTTTGCTTTCTCACTTACTACAGGTGGCGTGATTAGGTCTAGACTCATCTATGGTGCTGCAAATGGCATTGTTTCATTTTTTTCACTAGCGAATATTGCATCTGTACATGGAGGAGTTCTTCTTTGTCCACCCATCTGTTGGTGGACTTTTTGGTTACTTCCATATCTTGGCTATTGTAATACTGTGCCATGCAGATTTGCCTGCCTGTGTCTTCCAATTCTCTCTTCTTAGATTATAGGTGGAGGAGTGGGCCTGCTGGATCATATGGTAACTCAATGTTTACCTTTTTAAGGCACCTCCATTCTGTTCTCATTCGTGGCCCTTTCCAACTTACGTCCCACTTGAAGTTGAGGGTATGCATTTCTCCACAACACCTTCCGCATTTATTGTTTGTAGTTTGCTTGCTGATGGTTATTCTGACAATTGTGAGCTGATACCTCTTTGTGGTTGAATTTGCACGTGCCTCATAATCCGTTGAAATTGAGCTTGAAGGCATGTCCTTTTTATTTTTCAAGCTGTGATTACCCCTTAGTTCTTCAAAGTGTTCTCTTAAAGTATGTGTCACATTTTGAAATGTTTTGGCCATTACCTCCCTCAAGACATTTTGAGGGCAGGTTTCATTTACAGTTCTGCAGTACTTGTTCCTATGAAATGACCATTAGCACAGGCTTTAAAGCTGCTTTTGCAGGTAACTGCCAGAGGGCGGCAGCCTTTCTATATTCCCCACCCTGGTAACTAGGGAAAAGCCCTTGCGGCCTGTGGTGTTTCTCGGTTATAAATTAGAGTGGAGTGTGCCCGGACAAACCCACACAAGCTGATGTCTCCTTACTTTTGTTGGATTTTTAAATTTAATTTTTATTTTTTATTGGAGTAATTTTCCACTGTGTACGTGGACCACTTCTACTTTGTGCATTCCTCGGTTGATGGACATTTTCATTGCTTCCAAGTGTTGGCTATGGTAAATATTGTTGGAGTGCAGGATTGCCAGCCTGTGACTTTTTGATTCTCATTTTCTCAGGTGATAGGCCCAAAAGTGGGTGTGATTGACTGACTGGTAGCACCGTGTTTCCCTTTTCAAAGCACCTTCTTTGTGTTTTCATTAGTGGCACTTACCAGGTCCCCCTTAGAATCGAGTGTACACATTTCTCCACAATCGCTTCAGCATTTATTGTTTGCAGCATTTATGCTAATGGCCCTACTGGCTGCTGTGAGCTGATAGGGTTTTAAAATTTGTGTTTGCATGTCTTTGAAAATTCGTAAAACTCATCGTTTTTCTCCGCCGTTTTCTTTTCTGTTAAAAAAAGGAAACAATTGGGAGTACAATATTACTCTTGATATTGTCTTCTTGGAAGGTTGCTTGCTTTTGAATTTTTTGGTCGATTTTCCACCTCAGACTTTTTTAGAAAGCAGGTGTCATTTAGTGAACTGCAAGTTTGATGAATATTTAGTGAACTTTCGCAATAGTTTTAAAGCTCCTGTTGTGGGAAGTGGCCTGAAACAGGCAGCATTTCTCTATTCCCAAATCTGGGTACTAGGGCAGCAGAGTCTTTCTGGAAGTCGTGTTCCTAGGTTGTAAATTACATTGGAATATGCATGGAGAAACACCCTTTAGTTTATGTCTCATTATTTCTTCTTGGTTTTAATTTTTTTTTTAATTGGGGTAAAGCTTAGAATATTGTTTGTCCTAGGTGTACACAATCTGGTTCATTTGTACATTCTATATGTCTATTCAAGTACAGATCCTCTTCCCATGTAAAATGTTACTGAGGGTTCCGCAGACCTCCCTTGCTATATGGTCGGTATTTTTGAGATATGTATATAATATGTGTTTGTATACATATAGTAACACTAATCTTAATTTATCCATTCCCCCCACCTTTCCTTTTAGATGAGCATAGTTTGTTTTCTAAGTCTGTGAGTGTCTTTCTCTGTGGAAATATGTTCCTTTGTGTCAGTTATTAGATAACACCTATAAGTGATATCATAGAATATAGGTCTTTTGCTTTCCGACTTACCTCATGTTTCATGATTATCTCCAGACTCATTTGTGGCGCCACAGAGAGCAATGGTTCATTGTTTTCCATGGCTAATATTCTATTGTGTACATGGACCACTTGTTCTTTATCCATTCACCTCTTGTTGGACATTTTGATGCTTCACTGTCTTGGCTATTGTGAATAAGGCTGCACTGCAGCTTTTGCGGCCTGTGTCTTCTCGATTCTTGTCTTCTCAGGTGAGAGGTCCATTGGTGCGCTTGCTGGATTGAATGGTACCTCCCTTTTTACTTTTAAACACAGCTCCTTTCTTTTCTCATTATTGGCTCTTACCCATTTACGTCTCACCAGACGGTAGAGGGTACACAGTTCCCTAAAACCCCTTCAGCATTTATTGTTTGTAGACTTTTTGCTGATGGTCAGTCGACTGGTGTAAGTTGAAACTTTTTGGAGATTAGATTGCATGGGTCTAACCCTCCCTGAGGTTGAGCTTTTATCCATTTTCCTTTTTTTAAAAGAGCGTGAGTAAAACTTAACTCTTCATACTCTCTTCTTGAAACATTTGCCTGTTTTGAATTTTTTTGTCCATTCCCTCCTTCAGCACAATTTTTTAGGGCAGGTGTCCTTTACAGCCCTGAGTCCTTGGGAATGTTAAGTGACCATTAGCTGTGAGTTTAAAGCTTTTCTTGCAGGAAACGGAAACAAGGTGGCAGCATTTCCCCTTTACCAAATTTGGTTCCTAGGGAAACAGAGCCTTAATGGAAGTGGTGTTCTAGGTTGTAAATTAAAATGGAATGTGCCAGGGAAAAGCCCTTTAAGTTTATGTCTCATTACTTCTTGTTCATATTTGTAATTTACTTTTTATTTTTTATCCCAGCAAATTTGATTACAATGGTTTGTTTGTTCTAGGTGTGCAAGATGTGGTTCTTTCACACATATACATGTATCTATTCTTCCTCGCATCCTTTTCCCATGTAGGTTATGACACAATGTTGAGTAGTCTTCTCCTGGTCTTCCGTACGTCTTTGGTGATTATATATTTCGCATGGTTTGTATATCTCTGTTAACCCCAAGACGGTAATGTATCCAATCCTCATCCCTTTCTATTTGGTGAACCATAAGTTTTTTAATGAATCTGTGATTGCCTTTCTCTGTGGAAATATCTTCATTGGTATCAATTTTTAAGTAACTCCTAAAAGTGATATGATAGGATATGTGTCTTTTGCTTTCTCACTTACTACAGGTGGCGTGATTAGGTCTAGACTCATCTATGGTGCTGCAAATGGCATTGTTTCATTTTTTTCACTAGCGAATATTGCATCTGTACATGGAGGAGTTCTTCTTTGTCCACCCATCTGTTGGTGGACTTTTTGGTTACTTCCATATCTTGGCTATTGTAATACTGTGCCATGCAGATTTGCCTGCCTGTGTCTTCCAATTCTCTCTTCTTAGATTATAGGTGGAGGAGTGGGCCTGCTGGATCATATGGTAACTCAATGTTTACCTTTTTAAGGCACCTCCATTCTGTTCTCATTCGTGGCCCTTTCCAACTTACGTCCCACTTGAAGTTGAGGGTATGCATTTCTCCACAACACCTTCCGCATTTATTGTTTGTAGTTTGCTTGCTGATGGTTATTCTGACAATTGTGAGCTGATACCTCTTTGTGGTTGAATTTGCACGTGCCTCATAATCCGTTGAAATTGAGCTTGAAGGCATGTCCTTTTTATTTTTCAAGCTGTGATTACCCCTTAGTTCTTCAAAGTGTTCTCTTAAAGTATGTGTCACATTTTGAAATGTTTTGGCCATTACCTCCCTCAAGACATTTTGAGGGCAGGTTTCATTTACAGTTCTGCAGTACTTGTTCCTATGAAATGACCATTAGCACAGGCTTTAAAGCTGCTTTTGCAGGTAACTGCCAGAGGGCGGCAGCCTTTCTATATTCCCCACCCTGGTAACTAGGGAAAAGCCCTTGCGGCCTGTGGTGTTTCTCGGTTATAAATTAGAGTGGAGTGTGCCCGGACAAACCCACACAAGCTGATGTCTCCTTACTTTTGTTGGATTTTTAAATTTAATTTTTATTTTTTATTGGAGTAATTTTCCACTGTGTACGTGGACCACTTCTACTTTGTGCATTCCTCGGTTGATGGACATTTTCATTGCTTCCAAGTGTTGGCTATGGTAAATATTGTTGGAGTGCAGGATTGCCAGCCTGTGACTTTTTGATTCTCATTTTCTCAGGTGATAGGCCCAAAAGTGGGTGTGATTGACTGACTGGTAGCACCGTGTTTCCCTTTTCAAAGCACCTTCTTTGTGTTTTCATTAGTGGCACTTACCAGGTCCCCCTTAGAATCGAGTGTACACATTTCTCCACAATCGCTTCAGCATTTATTGTTTGCAGCATTTATGCTAATGGCCCTACTGGCTGCTGTGAGCTGATAGGGTTTTAAAATTTGTGTTTGCATGTCTTTGAAAATTCGTAAAACTCATCGTTTTTCTCCGCCGTTTTCCTTTCTGTTAAAAAAAAGGAAACAATTGGGAGTACAATATTACTCTTGATATTGTCTTCTTGGAAGGTTGCTCGCTTTTGAATTTTTTGGTCGATTTTCCACCTCAGACTTTTTTAGAAAGCAGGTGTCATTTAGTGAACTGCAAGTTTGATGAATATTTAGTGAACTTTCGCAATAGTTTTAAAGCTCCTGTTGTGGGAAGTGGCCTGAAACAGGCAGCATTTCTCTATTCCCAAATCTGGGTACTAGGGCAGCAGAGTCTTTCTGGAAGTCGTGTTCCTAGGTTGTAAATTACATTGGAATATGCATGGAGAAACACCCTTTAGTTTATGTCTCATTATTTCTTCTTGGTTTTAATTTTTTTTTTAATTGGGGTAAAGCTTAGAATATTGTTTGTCCTAGGTGTACACAATCTGGTTCATTTGTACATTCTATATGTCTATTCAAGTACAGATCCTCTTCCCATGTAAAATGTTACTGAGGGTTCCGCAGACCTCCCTTGCTATATGGTCGGTATTTTTGAGATATGTATATAATATGTGTTTGTATACGTATAGTAACACTAATCTTAATTTATCCATTCCCCCCACCTTTCCTTTTAGATGAGCATAGTTTGTTTTCTAAGTCTGTGAGTGTCTTTCTCTGTGGAAATATGTTCCTTTGTGTCAGTTATTAGATAACGCCTATAAGTGATATCATAGAATATAGGTCTTTTGCTTTCCGACTTACCTCATGTTTCATGATTATCTCCAGACTCATTTGTGGCGCCTCAGAGAGCAATGGTTCATTGTTTTCCATGGCTAATATTCTATTGTGTACATGGACCACTTGTTCTTTATCCATTCACCTCTTGTTGGACATTTTGATGCTTCACTGTCTTGGCTATTGTGAATAAGGCTGCACTGCAGCTTTTGCGGCCTGTGTCTTCTCGATTCTTGTCTTCTCAGGTGAGAGGTCCATTGGTGCGCTTGCTGGATTGAATGGTACCTCCCTTTTTACTTTTAAACACAGCTCCTTTCTTTTCTCATTATTGGCTCTTACCCATTTACGTCTCACCAGACGGTAGAGGGTACACAGTTCCCTAAAACCCCTTCAGCATTTATTGTTTGTAGACTTTTTGCTGATGGTCAGTCGACTGGTGTAAGTTGAAACTTTTTGTAGATTAGATTGCATGGGTCTAACACTCCCTGAGGTTGAGCTTTTATCCATTTTCCTTTTTTTTAAAAAGAGCGTGAATAAAACTTAACTCTTCATACTCTCTTCTTGAAACATTTGCCTGTTTTAAATTTTTTGGTCCACTCCTTACTTCAGCACAATTTTTTAGGGCAGGTGACCTTTACAGCCCTGAGTCCTTGGGAATGTTAAGTGACCATTAGCTGTGACTTTAAAGCTGCTTTTGCAGGAAACGGCCACAAGGTGGCAGCATTTCTCCTGTACCAAATTTGGTTACTAGGGAAACAGAGGCTTAATGGAAGTGGTGTTCTAGGTTGTAAATCTGAATGGAATGTGCCAGGAAAAAGCCCTTTAAGTTTATGTCTCATTACTTCTTGTTCATATTTGTAATTTACTTTTTATTTTTTATCCCAGCAAATTTGATTACAATGGTTTGTTTGTTCTAGGTGTGCAAGATGTGGTTCTTTCACACATATACATGTATCTATTCTTCCTCGCATCCTTTTCCCATGTAGCTTATGACACAATGTTGAGTAGTCTTCTCCTGGTTTTCTGTACGTCTTTGCTGGTTATATATTTCACATGGTTTGTATATCTCTCTTAAGCACAATATGGTAATGTATCCAATCCTCATCCCTTTCTATTTGGTGAACCATAAGTTTTTTAATGAATCTGTGATTGCCTTTCTCTGTGGAAATATCTTCATTGGTATCAATTTTTAAGTAACTCCTTAAAGTAATACGATAGGATATGTGTCTTTTGCTTTCTCACTTACTACAGGTGGCGTGATTACATCTAGACTCATCTATGGTGCTGCAAATGGCATTGTTTCATTTTTTTCACTAGCGAATATTCCATCTGTACATGGAGGAGTTCTTCTTTGTCCACCCATCTGTTGGTAGACTTTTTGGTTACTTCCATATCTTGGCTATTGTAATACTGTGCAATGCAGATTTGCCTGCCTGTGTCTTTCCAATTCTCTCTTCTTAGATTTTAGGTGGAGGAGTGGCCCTGCTGGATCATACGGTAGCTCAATGTTTACCTTTTTAAGGCACCTCCATTCTGTTCTAGTTCGTGGCCCTTTCCATGTTACGTCCCCCTTGAATTTGAGGGTATGCATTTCTCTACAACACCTTCCGCATTTATTGTTTGTAGTTTTCTTGCTGATGGTTATTCTGACAAGTGTGATCTGATACCTCTTTGTGGCTGAATTCGCACGTGCCTCATAATCCACTGAAATTGAGCTTGCAGACATGTCCTTTTTATTTTTCAAGCTGTGATTACCCCTTAGTTCTTCAAAGTGTTCTCTTAAAGTATGTGTCACATTTTGAAATGTTTTGGCCATTACCTCCCTCCAGACATTTTGAGGGCAGGTTTCATTTACAGTTCTGCAGTACTTGTTCCTATGAAATGACCATTAGCACAGGCTTTAAAGCTGCTTTTGCAGCTAACTGCCAGAGGGCGGCAGACTTTCTATGTCCCCCACCCTGGTAACTAGGGAAAAGCCCTTGCGGCCTGTGGTGTTTCTCGGTTATAAATTAGAGTGGAGTGTGCCCGGACAAACCCACACAAGCTGATGTCTCCTTACTTTTGTTGGATTTTTACATTTAATTTTTATTTTTTATTGGAGTAATTTTCCACTGTGTACGTGGACCACTTCTACTTTGTGCATTCCTCGGTTGATGGACATTTTCATTGCTTCCAAGTCTTGGCTATGGTAAATATTGTTGGAGTGCAGGATTGCCAGCCTGTGACTTTTTGATTCTCATTTTCTCAGGTGATAGGCCCAGCAGTGGGTGTGATTGATTGACTGGTAGCACAGTGTTTCCCTTTTCAAAGCACCTTCTTTGTGTTTTCATTAGTGGCTCTTACCTCGTCCCCCTTAGAATCCAGGGTACGCATTTCTCCACAATCGCTTCAGCATTTACTGTTTGCAATATTTATGCTAATGGCTCTTCTGGCTGTTGTGAGCTGATAGGTTTTTGTAATTCGGGTTTGCATGTCTTTGAAAATTCGTAAAACTCATCATTTTTCTCCACCGTTTTCTTTTCTGTTAAAAAAAAGGAAACAATTGGGAGTACAATATAACTCTTGAAATTGTGTTCTTGGAAGGTTGCCCTGTTTTGAAATTTTTGGTCGATTTTCCACCCCAGAATTTGTTTAGAAAGCAGGTGTCTTTTACCGAACTGCAAGTTTGGTGAATATTTAGTGACCTTTAGCAATGGGTTTAAAGCTGCTGTTGTGGGAAGTGGCCTCAAGCAGGCAGCATATCTCCATTCCCATATCTGGGTACTAGGGCAGCAGAGCCTTTCTGGAAGTCGTGTTCCTAGTTTGTAAATTACATTGGAATGTGCATGGAGAAAGCCCCATAAGTTTATGTCTCATTATTTCTTCTTGGTTTTAATTTTTTTTTTAATTGGGGTAAAGCTTAGAATATTGTTTGTCCTAGGTGTACACAATCTGGTTCGTTTGTACATTCTATATGTCTATTCAAGTACAGATCCTCTTCCCATGTCAAACGTTACTGAGGGTTCCGCAGACCTCCCTTCCTATATGGTTGGTCTTTTTGAGATATGTATATAATATGTGTTTGTATACATATAGTAACACTAATCTTAATTTATCCATTCCCCCCACCTTTCCTTTTAGATGAGCATAGTTTGTTTTCTAAGTCTGTGAGTGTCTTTCTCTGTGGAAATATGTTCCTTTGTGTTAGTTATTAGATAACGCCTATAAGTGATATCATAGAATATAGGTCTTTTGCTTTCCGACTTACCTCATGTTTCGTGATTATCTCCAGACTCATTTGTAGTGCCTCAGAGAGCAGTGGCTCATTGTTTTCCATGGCTATTATTCCATTGTGTACATGGACCACTTCTTCTTTATCCATTCACCTGTTGTTGGACATTTTGATTGCTCCACTGTCTTGGCTATTGTGAATAAGGCTGCACTGCAGCTTTTGTGGCCTGTGTCTTCTCGATTCTTGTCTTCTCAGGTGAGAGATCCAATGGTGCGCCTGCTGTATTGAATGGTACCTGCAGTTTTACTTTTAAACACAGCTCCTTTCTGTTCTCATTATTGGCTGTTACCCCTTAACGTCTCACCAGCAGGTAGAGTGTACACAGTTCTCTAAAACCCCTTCAGCATTTATTGTTTGTAGACTTTCTGCTGATGGTAAGTCAACTGGTTTAAGTTGAAACTTTTTGGAGATTAGATTGCATGGGTCTAACCCTCCCTGAGGTTGAGCTTTTATCCATTTTCCTTTTTTTAAAAGAGCGTGAGTAAAACTTAACTCTTCATACTCTCTTCTTGAAACATTTGCCTGTTTTGAATTGTTTTGTCCATTCCCTCCTTCAGCACAATTTTTTAGGGCAGGTGTCCTTTACAGCCCTGAGTCCTTGGGAATGTTAAGTGACCATTAGCTGTGAGTTTAAAGCTTTTCTTGCAGGAAACGGAAACAAGGTGGCAGCATTTCCCCTTTACCAAATTTGGTTCCTAGGGAAACAGAGCCTTAATGGAAGTGGTGTTCTAGGTTGTAAATTAAAATGGAATGTGCCAGGGAAAAGCCCTTTAAGTTTATGTCTCATTACTTCTTGTTCATATTTGTAATTTACTTTTTATTTTTTATCCCAGCAAATTTGATTACAATGGTTTGTTTGTTCTAGGTGTGCAAGATGTGGTTCTTTCACACATATACATGTATCTATTCTTCCTCGCATCCTTTTCCCATGTAGGTTATGACACAATGTTGAGTAGTCTTCTCCTGGTCTTCCGTACGTCTTTGGTGATTATATATTTCGCATGGTTTGTATATCTCTGTTAACCCCAAGACGGTAATGTATCCAATCCTCATCCCTTTCTATTTGGTGAACCATAAGTTTTTTAATGAATCTGTGATTGCCTTTCTCTGTGGAAATATCTTCATTGGTATCAATTTTTAAGTAACTCCTAAAAGTGATATGATAGGATATGTGTCTTTTGCTTTCTCACTTACTACAGGTGGCGTGATTAGGTCTAGACTCATCTATGGTGCTGCAAATGGCATTGTTTCATTTTTTTCACTAGCGAATATTGCATCTGTACATGGAGGAGTTCTTCTTTGTCCACCCATCTGTTGGTGGACTTTTTGGTTACTTCCATATCTTGGCTATTGTAATACTGTGCCATGCAGATTTGCCTGCCTGTGTCTTCCAATTCTCTCTTCTTAGATTATAGGTGGAGGAGTGGGCCTGCTGGATCATATGGTAACTCAATGTTTACCTTTTTAAGGCACCTCCATTCTGTTCTCATTCGTGGCCCTTTCCAACTTACGTCCCACTTGAAGTTGAGGGTATGCATTTCTCCACAACACCTTCCGCATTTATTGTTTGTAGTTTGCTTGCTGATGGTTATTCTGACAATTGTGAGCTGATACCTCTTTGTGGTTGAATTTGCACGTGCCTCATAATCCGTTGAAATTGAGCTTGAAGGCATGTCCTTTTTATTTTTCAAGCTGTGATTACCCCTTAGTTCTTCAAAGTGTTCTCTTAAAGTATGTGTCACATTTTGAAATGTTTTGGCCATTACCTCCCTCAAGACATTTTGAGGGCAGGTTTCATTTACAGTTCTGCAGTACTTGTTCCTATGAAATGACCATTAGCACAGGCTTTAAAGCTGCTTTTGCAGGTAACTGCCAGAGGGCGGCAGCCTTTCTATATTCCCCACCCTGGTAACTAGGGAAAAGCCCTTGCGGCCTGTGGTGTTTCTCGGTTATAAATTAGAGTGGAGTGTGCCCGGACAAACCCACACAAGCTGATGTCTCCTTACTTTTGTTGGATTTTTAAATTTAATTTTTATTTTTTATTGGAGTAATTTTCCACTGTGTACGTGGACCACTTCTACTTTGTGCATTCCTCGGTTGATGGACATTTTCATTGCTTCCAAGTGTTGGCTATGGTAAATATTGTTGGAGTGCAGGATTGCCAGCCTGTGACTTTTTGATTCTCATTTTCTCAGGTGATAGGCCCAAAAGTGGGTGTGATTGACTGACTGGTAGCACCGTGTTTCCCTTTTCAAAGCACCTTCTTTGTGTTTTCATTAGTGGCACTTACCAGGTCCCCCTTAGAATCGAGTGTACACATTTCTCCACAATCGCTTCAGCATTTATTGTTTGCAGCATTTATGCTAATGGCCCTACTGGCTGCTGTGAGCTGATAGGGTTTTAAAATTTGTGTTTGCATGTCTTTGAAAATTCGTAAAACTCATCGTTTTTCTCGGCCGTTTTCTTTTCTGTTAAAAAAAGGAAACAATTGGGAGTACAATATTACTCTTGATATTGTCTTCTTGGAAGGTTGCTTGCTTTTGAATTTTTTGGTCGATTTTCCACCTCAGACTTTTTTAGAAAGCAGGTGTCATTTAGTGAACTGCAAGTTTGATGAATATTTAGTGAACTTTCGCAATAGTTTTAAAGCTCCTGTTGTGGGAAGTGGCCTGAAACAGGCAGCATTTCTCTATTCCCAAATCTGGGTACTAGGGCAGCAGAGTCTTTCTGGAAGTCGTGTTCCTAGGTTGTAAATTACATTGGAATATGCATGGAGAAACACCCTTTAGTTTATGTCTCATTATTTCTTCTTGGTTTTAATTTTTTTTTTAATTGGGGTAAAGCTTAGAATATTGTTTGTCCTAGGTGTACACAATCTGGTTCATTTGTACATTCTATATGTCTATTCAAGTACAGATCCTCTTCCCATGTAAAATGTTACTGAGGGTTCCGCAGACCTCCCTTGCTATATGGTCGGTATTTTTGAGATATGTATATAATATGTGTTTGTATACATATAGTAACACTAATCTTAATTTATCCATTCCCCCCACCTTTCCTTTTAGATGAGCATAGTTTGTTTTCTAAGTCTGTGAGTGTCTTTCTCTGTGGAAATATGTTCCTTTGTGTCAGTTATTAGATAACACCTATAAGTGATATCATAGAATATAGGTCTTTTGCTTTCCGACTTACCTCATGTTTCATGATTATCTCCAGACTCATTTGTGGCGCCACAGAGAGCAATGGTTCATTGTTTTCCATGGCTAATATTCTATTGTGTACATGGACCACTTGTTCTTTATCCATTCACCTCTTGTTGGACATTTTGATGCTTCACTGTCTTGGCTATTGTGAATAAGGCTGCACTGCAGCTTTTGCGGCCTGTGTCTTCTCGATTCTTGTCTTCTCAGGTGAGAGGTCCATTGGTGCGCTTGCTGGATTGAATGGTACCTCCCTTTTTACTTTTAAACACAGCTCCTTTCTTTTCTCATTATTGGCTCTTACCCATTTACGTCTCACCAGACGGTAGAGGGTACACAGTTCCCTAAAACCCCTTCAGCATTTATTGTTTGTAGACTTTTTGCTGATGGTCAGTCGACTGGTGTAAGTTGAAACTTTTTGGAGATTAGATTGCATGGGTCTAACCCTCCCTGAGGTTGAGCTTTTATCCATTTTCCTTTTTTTAAAAGAGCGTGAGTAAAACTTAACTCTTCATACTCTCTTCTTGAAACATTTGCCTGTTTTGAATTTTTTTGTCCATTCCCTCCTTCAGCACAATTTTTTAGGGCAGGTGTCCTTTACAGCCCTGAGTCCTTGGGAATGTTAGGTGACCATTAGCTGTGAGTTTAAAGCTTTTCTTGCAGGAAACGGAAACAAGGTGGCAGCATTTCCCCTTTACCAAATTTGGTTCCTAGGGAAACAGAGCCTTAATGGAAGTGGTGTTCTAGGTTGTAAATTAAAATGGAATGTGCCAGGGAAAAGCCCTTTAAGTTTATGTCTCATTACTTCTTGTTCATATTTGTAATTTACTTTTTATTTTTTATCCCAGCAAATTTGATTACAATGGTTTGTTTGTTCTAGGTGTGCAAGATGTGGTTCTTTCACACATATACATGTATCTATTCTTCCTCGCATCCTTTTCCCATGTAGGTTATGACACAATGTTGAGTAGTCTTCTCCTGGTCTTCCGTACGTCTTTGGTGATTATATATTTCGCATGGTTTGTATATCTCTGTTAACCCCAAGACGGTAATGTATCCAATCCTCATCCCTTTCTATTTGGTGAACCATAAGTTTTTTAATGAATCTGTGATTGCCTTTCTCTGTGGAAATATCTTCATTGGTATCAATTTTTAAGTAACTCCTAAAAGTGATATGATAGGATATGTGTCTTTTGCTTTCTCACTTACTACAGGTGGCGTGATTAGGTCTAGACTCATCTATGGTGCTGCAAATGGCATTGTTTCATTTTTTTCACTAGCGAATATTGCATCTGTACATGGAGGAGTTCTTCTTTGTCCACCCATCTGTTGGTGGACTTTTTGGTTACTTCCATATCTTGGCTATTGTAATACTGTGCCATGCAGATTTGCCTGCCTGTGTCTTCCAATTCTCTCTTCTTAGATTATAGGTGGAGGAGTGGGCCTGCTGGATCATATGGTAACTCAATGTTTACCTTTTTAAGGCACCTCCATTCTGTTCTCATTCGTGGCCCTTTCCAACTTACGTCCCACTTGAAGTTGAGGGTATGCATTTCTCCACAACACCTTCCGCATTTATTGTTTGTAGTTTGCTTGCTGATGGTTATTCTGACAATTGTGAGCTGATACCTCTTTGTGGTTGAATTTGCACGTGCCTCATAATCCGTTGAAATTGAGCTTGAAGGCATGTCCTTTTTATTTTTCAAGCTGTGATTACCCCTTAGTTCTTCAAAGTGTTCTCTTAAAGTATGTGTCACATTTTGAAATGTTTTGGCCATTACCTCCCTCAAGACATTTTGAGGGCAGGTTTCATTTACAGTTCTGCAGTACTTGTTCCTATGAAATGACCATTAGCACAGGCTTTAAAGCTGCTTTTGCAGGTAACTGCCAGAGGGCGGCAGCCTTTCTATATTCCCCACCCTGGTAACTAGGGAAAAGCCCTTGCGGCCTGTGGTGTTTCTCGGTTATAAATTAGAGTGGAGTGTGCCCGGACAAACCCACACAAGCTGATGTCTCCTTACTTTTGTTGGATTTTTAAATTTAATTTTTATTTTTTATTGGAGTAATTTTCCACTGTGTACGTGGACCACTTCTACTTTGTGCATTCCTCGGTTGATGGACATTTTCATTGCTTCCAAGTGTTGGCTATGGTAAATATTGTTGGAGTGCAGGATTGCCAGCCTGTGACTTTTTGATTCTCATTTTCTCAGGTGATAGGCCCAAAAGTGGGTGTGATTGACTGACTGGTAGCACCGTGTTTCCCTTTTCAAAGCACCTTCTTTGTGTTTTCATTAGTGGCACTTACCAGGTCCCCCTTAGAATCGAGTGTACACATTTCTCCACAATCGCTTCAGCATTTATTGTTTGCAGCATTTATGCTAATGGCCCTACTGGCTGCTGTGAGCTGATAGGGTTTTAAAATTTGTGTTTGCATGTCTTTGAAAATTCGTAAAACTCATCGTTTTTCTCCGCCGTTTTCCTTTCTGTTAAAAAAAGGAAACAATTGGGAGTACAATATTACTCTTGATATTGTCTTCTTGGAAGGTTGCTCGCTTTTGAATTTTTTGGTCGATTTTCCACCTCAGACTTTTTTAGAAAGCAGGTGTCATTTAGTGAACTGCAAGTTTGATGAATATTTAGTGAACTTTCGCAATAGTTTTAAAGCTCCTGTTGTGGGAAGTGGCCTGAAACAGGCAGCATTTCTCTATTCCCAAATCTGGGTACTAGGGCAGCAGAGTCTTTCTGGAAGTCGTGTTCCTAGGTTGTAAATTACATTGGAATATGCATGGAGAAACACCCTTTAGTTTATGTCTCATTATTTCTTCTTGGTTTTAATTTTTTTTTTTAATTGGGGTAAAGCTTAGAATATTGTTTGTCCTAGGTGTACACAATCTGGTTCATTTGTACATTCTATATGTCTATTCAAGTACAGATCCTCTTCCCATGTAAAATGTTACTGAGGGTTCCACAGACCTCCCTTGCTATATGGTCGGTATTTTTGAGATATGTATATAATATGTGTTTGTATACGTATAGTAACACTAATCTTAATTTATCCATTCCCCCCACCTTTCCTTTTAGATGAGCATAGTTTGTTTTCTAAGTCTGTGAGTGTCTTTCTCTGTGGAAATATGTTCCTTTGTGTCAGTTATTAGATAACGCCTATAAGTGATATCATAGAATATAGGTCTTTTGCTTTCCGACTTACCTCATGTTTCATGATTATCTCCAGACTCATTTGTGGCGCCTCAGAGAGCAATGGTTCATTGTTTTCCATGGCTAATATTCTATTGTGTACATGGACCACTTGTTCTTTATCCATTCACCTCTTGTTGGACATTTTGATGCTTCACTGTCTTGGCTATTGTGAATAAGGCTGCACTGCAGCTTTTGCGGCCTGTGTCTTCTCGATTCTTGTCTTCTCAGGTGAGAGGTCCATTGGTGCGCTTGCTGGATTGAATGGTACCTCCCTTTTTACTTTTAAACACAGCTCCTTTCTTTTCTCATTATTGGCTCTTACCCATTTACGTCTCACCAGACGGTAGAGGGTACACAGTTCCCTAAAACCCCTTCAGCATTTATTGTTTGTAGACTTTTTGCTGATGGTCAGTCGACTGGTGTAAGTTGAAACTTTTTGTAGATTAGATTGCATGGGTCTAACACTCCCTGAGGTTGAGCTTTTATCCATTTTCCTTTTTTTTAAAAAGAGCGTGAATAAAACTTAACTCTTCATACTCTCTTCTTGAAACATTTGCCTGTTTTAAATTTTTTGGTCCACTCCTTACTTCAGCACAATTTTTTAGGGCAGGTGACCTTTACAGCCCTGAGTCCTTGGGAATGTTAAGTGACCATTAGCTGTGACTTTAAAGCTGCTTTTGCAGGAAACGGCCACAAGGTGGCAGCATTTCTCCTGTACCAAATTTGGTTACTAGGGAAACAGAGGCTTAATGGAAGTGGTGTTCTAGGTTGTAAATCTGAATGGAATGTGCCAGGAAAAAGCCCTTTAAGTTTATGTCTCATTACTTCTTGTTCATATTTGTAATTTACTTTTTATTTTTTATCCCAGCAAATTTGATTACAATGGTTTGTTTGTTCTAGGTGTGCAAGATGTGGTTCTTTCACACATATACGTTTATCTATTCTTCCTCGCATCCTTTTCCCATGTAGCTTATGACACAATGTTGAGTAGTCTTCTCCTGGTTTTCTGTACGTCTTTGCTGGTTATATATTTCACATGGTTTGTATATCTCTCTTAAGCACAATATGGTAATGTATCCAATCCTCATCCCTTTCTATTTGGTGAAGCATAAGTTTTTTAATGAATCTATGATTGCCTTTCTCTGTGGAAATATCTTCATTGGTATCAATTTTTAAGTAACTCCTTAAAGTAATACGATAGGATATGTGTCTTTTGCTTTCTCACTTACTACAGGTGGCGTGATTACATCTAGACTCATCTATGGTGCTGCAAATGGCATTGTTTCATTTTTTTCACTAGCGAATATTCCATCTGTACATGGAGGAGTTCTTCTTTGTCCACCCATCTGTTGGTAGACTTTTTGGTTACTTCCATATCTTGGCTATTGTAATACTGTGCAATGCAGATTTGCCTGCCTGTGTCTTTCCAATTCTCTCTTCTTAGATTTTAGGTGGAGGAGTGGGCCTGCTGGATCATACGGTAGCTCAATGTTTACCTTTTTAAGGCACCTCCATTCTGTTCTAGTTCGTGGCCCTTTCCATGTTACGTCCCCCTTGAATTTGAGGGTATGCATTTCTCTACAACACCTTCAGCATTTATTGTTTGTAGTTTTCTTGCTGATGGTTATTCTGACAAGTGTGATCTGATACCTCTTTGTGGCTGAATTCGCACGTGCCTCATAATCCACTGAAATTGAGCTTGCAGACATGTCCTTTTTATTTTTCAAGCTGTGATTACCCCTTAGTTCTTCAAAGTGTTCTCTTAAAGCATGTGTCACATTTTGAAATGTTTTGGCCATTACCTCCCTCCAGACATTTTGAGGGCAGGTTTCATTTACAGTTCTGCCGTACTTGTTCCTATGAAATGACCATTAGCACAGGCTTTAAAGCTGCTTTTGCAGCTAACTGCCAGAGGGCGGCAGACTTTCTATGTCCCCCACCCTGGTAACTAGGGAAAAGCCCTTGCGGCCTGTGGTGTTTCTCGGTTATAAATTAGAGTGGAGTGTGCCCGGACAAACCCACACAAGCTGATGTCTCCTTACTTTTGTTGGATTTTTACATTTAATTTTTATTTTTTATTGGAGTAATTTTCCACTGTGTACGTGGACCACTTCTACTTTGTGCATTCCTCGGTTGATGGACATTTTCATTGCTTCCAAGTGTTGGCTATGGTAAATATTGTTGGAGTGCAGGATTGCCAGCCTGTGACTTTTTGATTCTCATTTTCTCAGGTGATAGGCCCAGCAGTGGGTGTGATTGATTGACTGGTAGCACAGTGTTTCCCTTTTCAAAGCACCTTCTTTGTGTTTTCATTAGTGGCTCTTACCTCGTCCCCCTTAGAATCCAGGGTACGCATTTCTCCACAATCGCTTCAGCATTTACTGTTTGCAATATTTATGCTAATGGCTCTTCTGGCTGTTGTGAGCTGATAGGTTTTTGTAATTCGGGTTTGCATGTCTTTGAAAATTCGTAAAACTCATCATTTTTCTCCACCGTTTTCTTTTATGTTAAAAAAAAGGAAACAATTGGGAGTACAATATAACTCTTGAAATTGTGTTCTTGGAAGGTTGCCCTGTTTTGAAATTTTTGGTCGATTTTCCACCCCAGAATTTGTTTAGAAAGCAGGTGTCTTTTACCGAACTGCAAGTTTGGTGAATATTTAGTGACCTTTAGCAATGGGTTTAAAGCTGCTGTTGTGGGAAGTGGCCTCAAGCAGGCAGCATATCTCCATTCCCATATCTGGGTACTAGGGCAGCAGAGCCTTTCTGGAAGTCGTGTTCCTAGTTTGTAAATTACATTGGAATGTGCATGGAGAAAGCCCCATAAGTTTATGTCTCATTATTTCTTCTTGGTTTTAATTTTTTTTTTTAATTGGGGTAAAGCTTAGAATATTGTTTGTCCTAGGTGTACACAATCTGGTTCGTTTGTACATTCTATATGTCTATTCAAGTACAGATCCTCTTCCCATGTAAAACGTTACTGAGGGTTCCGCAGACCTCCTTTGCTATATGGTTGGTCTTTTTGAGATATGTATATAATATGTGTTTGTATACATATAGTAACACTAATCTTAATTTATCCATTCCCCCCACCTTTCCTTTTAGATGAGCATAGTTTCTTTTCTAAGTCTGTGAGTGTCTTTCTCTGTGGAAATATGTTCCTTTGTGTCAGTTATTAGATAACGCCTATAAGTGATATCATAGAATATAGGTCTTTTGCTTTCCGACTTACCTCATGTTTCGTGATTATCTCCAGACTCATTTGTAGTGCCTCAGAGAGCAGTGGCTCATTGTTTTCCATGGCTATTATTCCATTGTGTACATGGACCACTTCTTCTTTATCCATTCACCTGTTGTTGGACATTTTGATTGCTCCACTGTCTTGGCTATTGTGAATAAGGCTGCACTGCAGCTTTTGCGGCCTGTGTCTTCTCGATTCTTGTCTTCTCAGGTGAGAGATCCAATGGTGCACCTGCTGTATTGAATGGTACCTGCAGTTTTACTTTTAAACACAGCTCCTTTCTGTTCTCATTATTGGCTGTTACCCCTTAACGTCTCACCAGCAGGTAGAGTGTACACAGTTCTCTAAAACCCCTTCAGCATTTATTGTTTTTAGACTTTCTGCTGATGGTAAGTCAACTGGTTTAAGTTGAAACTTTTTGGAGATTAGATTGCATGGGTCTAACCCTCCCTGAGGTTGAGCTTTTATCCATTTTCCTTTTTTTAAAAGAGCGTGAGTAAAACTTAACTCTTCATACTCTCTTCTTGAAACATTTGCCTGTTTTGAATTTTTTTGTCCATTCCCTCCTTCAGCACAATTTTTTAGGGCAGGTGTCCTTTACAGCCCTGAGTCCTTGGGAATGTTAAGTGACCATTAGCTGTGAGTTTAAAGCTTTTCTTGCAGGAAACGGAAACAAGGTGGCAGCATTTCCCCTTTACCAAATTTGGTTCCTAGGGAAACAGAGCCTTAATGGAAGTGGTGTTCTAGGTTGTAAATTAAAATGGAATGTGCCAGGGAAAAGCCCTTTAAGTTTATGTCTCATTACTTCTTGTTCATATTTGTAATTTACTTTTTATTTTTTATCCCAGCAAATTTGATTACAATGGTTTGTTTGTTCTAGGTGTGCAAGATGTGGTTCTTTCACACATATACATGTATCTATTCTTCCTCGCATCCTTTTCCCATGTAGGTTATGACACAATGTTGAGTAGTCTTCTCCTGGTCTTCCGTACGTCTTTGGTGATTATATATTTCGCATGGTTTGTATATCTCTGTTAACCCCAAGACGGTAATGTATCCAATCCTCATCCCTTTCTATTTGGTGAACCATAAGTTTTTTAATGAATCTGTGATTGCCTTTCTCTGTGGAAATATCTTCATTGGTATCAATTTTTAAGTAACTCCTAAAAGTGATATGATAGGATATGTGTCTTTTGCTTTCTCACTTACTACAGGTGGCGTGATTAGGTCTAGACTCATCTATGGTGCTGCAAATGGCATTGTTTCATTTTTTTCACTAGCGAATATTGCATCTGTACATGGAGGAGTTCTTCTTTGTCCACCCATCTGTTGGTGGACTTTTTGGTTACTTCCATATCTTGGCTATTGTAATACTGTGCCATGCAGATTTGCCTGCCTGTGTCTTCCAATTCTCTCTTCTTAGATTATAGGTGGAGGAGTGGGCCTGCTGGATCATATGGTAACTCAATGTTTACCTTTTTAAGGCACCTCCATTCTGTTCTCATTCGTGGCCCTTTCCAACTTACGTCCCACTTGAAGTTGAGGGTATGCATTTCTCCACAACACCTTCCGCATTTATTGTTTGTAGTTTGCTTGCTGATGGTTATTCTGACAATTGTGAGCTGATACCTCTTTGTGGTTGAATTTGCACGTGCCTCATAATCCGTTGAAATTGAGCTTGAAGGCATGTCCTTTTTATTTTTCAAGCTGTGATTACCCCTTAGTTCTTCAAAGTGTTCTCTTAAAGTATGTGTCACATTTTGAAATGTTTTGGCCATTACCTCCCTCCAGACATTTTGAGGGCAGGTTTCATTTACAGTTCTGCAGTACTTGTTCCTATGAAATGACCATTAGCACAGGCTTTAAAGCTGCTTTTGCAGGTAACTGCCAGAGGGCAGCAGCCTTTCTATGTTCCCCACCCTGGTAACTAGGGAAAAGCCCTTGCGGCCTGTGGTGTTTCTCGGTTATAAATTAGAGTGGAGTGTGCCCGGACAAACCCACACAAGCTGATGTCTCCTTACTTTTGTTGGATTTTTAAATTTAATTTTTATTTTTTATTGGAGTAATTTTCCACTGTGTACGTGGACCACTTCTACTTTGTGCATTCCTCGGTTGATGGACATTTTCATTGCTTCCAAGTGTTGGCTATGGTAAATATTGTTGGAGTGCAGGATTGCCAGCCTGTGACTTTTTGATTCTCATTTTCTCAGGTGATAGGCCCAAAAGTGGGTGTGATTGACTGACTGGTAGCACCGTGTTTCCCTTTTCAAAGCACCTTCTTTGTGTTTTCATTAGTGGCACTTACCAGGTCCCCCTTAGAATCGAGTGTACACATTTCTCCACAATCGCTTCAGCATTTATTGTTTGCAGCATTTATGCTAATGGCCCTACTGGCTGCTGTGAGCTGATAGGGTTTTAAAATTTGTGTTTGCATGTCTTTGAAAATTCGTAAAACTCATCGTTTTTCTCCGCCGTTTTCTTTTCTGTTAAAAAAAGGAAACAATTGGGAGTACAATATTACTCTTGATATTGTCTTCTTGGAAGGTTGCTTGCTTTTGAATTTTTTGGTCGATTTTCCACCTCAGACTTTTTTAGAAAGCAGGTGTCATTTAGTGAACTGCAAGTTTGATGAATATTTAGTGAACTTTCGCAATAGTTTTAAAGCTCCTGTTGTGGGAAGTGGCCTGAAACAGGCAGCATTTCTCTATTCCCAAATCTGGGTACTAGGGCAGCAGAGTCTTTCTGGAAGTCGTGTTCCTAGGTTGTAAATTACATTGGAATATGCATGGAGAAACACCCTTTAGTTTATGTCTCATTATTTCTTCTTGGTTTTAATTTTTTTTTTTAATTGGGGTAAAGCTTAGAATATTGTTTGTCCTAGGTGTACACAATCTGGTTCATTTGTACATTCTATATGTCTATTCAAGTACAGATCCTCTTCCCATGTAAAATGTTACTGAGGGTTCCGCAGACCTCCCTTGCTATATGGTCGGTATTTTTGAGATATGTATATAATATGTGTTTGTATACATATAGTAACACTAATCTTAATTTATCCATTCCCCCCACCTTTCCTTTTAGATGAGCATAGTTTGTTTTCTAAGTCTGTGAGTGTCTTTCTCTGTGGAAATATGTTCCTTTGTGTCAGTTATTAGATAACACCTATAAGTGATATCATAGAATATAGGTCTTTTGCTTTCCGACTTACCTCATGTTTCATGATTATCTCCAGACTCATTTGTGGCGCCACAGAGAGCAATGGTTCATTGTTTTCCATGGCTAATATTCTATTGTGTACATGGACCACTTGTTCTTTATCCATTCACCTCTTGTTGGACATTTTGATGCTTCACTGTCTTGGCTATTGTGAATAAGGCTGCACTGCAGCTTTTGCGGCCTGTGTCTTCTCGATTCTTGTCTTCTCAGGTGAGAGGTCCATTGGTGCGCTTGCTGGATTGAATGGTACCTCCCTTTTTACTTTTAAACACAGCTCCTTTCTTTTCTCATTATTGGCTCTTACCCATTTACGTCTCACCAGACGGTAGAGGGTACACAGTTCCCTAAAACCCCTTCAGCATTTATTGTTTGTAGACTTTTTGCTGATGGTCAGTCGACTGGTGTAAGTTGAAACTTTTTGGAGATTAGATTGCATGGGTCTAACCCTCCCTGAGGTTGAGCTTTTATCCATTTTCCTTTTTTTAAAAGAGCGTGAGTAAAACTTAACTCTTCATACTCTCTTCTTGAAACATTTGCCTGTTTTGAATTTTTTTGTCCATTCCCTCCTTCAGCACAATTTTTTAGGGCAGGTGTCCTTTACAGCCCTGAGTCCTTGGGAATGTTAGGTGACCATTAGCTGTGAGTTTAAAGCTTTTCTTGCAGGAAACGGAAACAAGGTGGCAGCATTTCCCCTTTACCAAATTTGGTTCCTAGGGAAACAGAGCCTTAATGGAAGTGGTGTTCTAGGTTGTAAATTAAAATGGAATGTGCCAGGGAAAAGCCCTTTAAGTTTATGTCTCATTACTTCTTGTTCATATTTGTAATTTACTTTTTATTTTTTATCCCAGCAAATTTGATTACAATGGTTTGTTTGTTCTAGGTGTGCAAGATGTGGTTCTTTCACACATATACATGTATCTATTCTTCCTCGCATCCTTTTCCCATGTAGGTTATGACACAATGTTGAGTAGTCTTCTCCTGGTCTTCCGTACGTCTTTGGTGATTATATATTTCGCATGGTTTGTATATCTCTGTTAACCCCAAGACGGTAATGTATCCAATCCTCATCCCTTTCTATTTGGTGAACCATAAGTTTTTTAATGAATCTGTGATTGCCTTTCTCTGTGGAAATATCTTCATTGGTATCAATTTTTAAGTAACTCCTAAAAGTGATATGATAGGATATGTGTCTTTTGCTTTCTCACTTACTACAGGTGGCGTGATTAGGTCTAGACTCATCTATGGTGCTGCAAATGGCATTGTTTCATTTTTTTCACTAGCGAATATTGCATCTGTACATGGAGGAGTTCTTCTTTGTCCACCCATCTGTTGGTGGACTTTTTGGTTACTTCCATATCTTGGCTATTGTAATACTGTGCCATGCAGATTTGCCTGCCTGTGTCTTCCAATTCTCTCTTCTTAGATTATAGGTGGAGGAGTGGGCCTGCTGGATCATATGGTAACTCAATGTTTACCTTTTTAAGGCACCTCCATTCTGTTCTCATTCGTGGCCCTTTCCAACTTACGTCCCACTTGAAGTTGAGGGTATGCATTTCTCCACAACACCTTCCGCATTTATTGTTTGTAGTTTGCTTGCTGATGGTTATTCTGACAATTGTGAGCTGATACCTCTTTGTGGTTGAATTTGCACGTGCCTCATAATCCGTTGAAATTGAGCTTGAAGGCATGTCCTTTTTATTTTTCAAGCTGTGATTACCCCTTAGTTCTTCAAAGTGTTCTCTTAAAGTATGTGTCACATTTTGAAATGTTTTGGCCATTACCTCCCTCAAGACATTTTGAGGGCAGGTTTCATTTACAGTTCTGCAGTACTTGTTCCTATGAAATGACCATTAGCACAGGCTTTAAAGCTGCTTTTGCAGGTAACTGCCAGAGGGCGGCAGCCTTTCTATATTCCCCACCCTGGTAACTAGGGAAAAGCCCTTGCGGCCTGTGGTGTTTCTCGGTTATAAATTAGAGTGGAGTGTGCCCGGACAAACCCACACAAGCTGATGTCTCCTTACTTTTGTTGGATTTTTAAATTTAATTTTTATTTTTTATTGGAGTAATTTTCCACTGTGTACGTGGACCACTTCTACTTTGTGCAGTCCTCGGTTGATGGACATTTTCATTGCTTCCAAGTGTTGGCTATGGTAAATATTGTTGGAGTGCAGGATTGCCAGCCTGTGACTTTTTGATTCTCATTTTCTCAGGTGATAGGCCCAAAAGTGGGTGTGATTGACTGACTGGTAGCACCGTGTTTCCCTTTTCAAAGCACCTTCTTTGTGTTTTCATTAGTGGCACTTACCAGGTCCCCCTTAGAATCGAGTGTACACATTTCTCCACAATCGCTTCAGCATTTATTGTTTGCAGCATTTATGCTAATGGCCCTACTGGCTGCTGTGAGCTGATAGGGTTTTAAAATTTGTGTTTGCATGTCTTTGAAAATTCGTAAAACTCATCGTTTTTCTCCGCCGTTTTCCTTTCTGTTAAAAAAAGGAAACAATTGGGAGTACAATATTACTCTTGATATTGTCTTCTTGGAAGGTTGCTCGCTTTTGAATTTTTTGGTCGATTTTCCACCTCAGACTTTTTTAGAAAGCAGGTGTCATTTAGTGAACTGCAAGTTTGATGAATATTTAGTGAACTTTCGCAATAGTTTTAAAGCTCCTGTTGTGGGAAGTGGCCTGAAACAGGCAGCATTTCTCTATTCCCAAATCTGGGTACTAGGGCAGCAGAGTCTTTCTGGAAGTCGTGTTCCTAGGTTGTAAATTACATTGGAATATGCATGGAGAAACACCCTTTAGTTTATGTCTCATTATTTCTTCTTGGTTTTAATTTTTTTTTTTAATTGGGGTAAAGCTTAGAATATTGTTTGTCCTAGGTGTACACAATCTGGTTCATTTGTACATTCTATATGTCTATTCAAGTACAGATCCTCTTCCCATGTAAAATGTTACTGAGGGTTCCACAGACCTCCCTTGCTATATGGTCGGTATTTTTGAGATATGTATATAATATGTGTTTGTATACGTATAGTAACACTAATCTTAATTTATCCATTCCCCCCACCTTTCCTTTTAGATGAGCATAGTTTGTTTTCTAAGTCTGTGAGTGTCTTTCTCTGTGGAAATATGTTCCTTTGTGTCAGTTATTAGATAACGCCTATAAGTGATATCATAGAATATAGGTCTTTTGCTTTCCGACTTACCTCATGTTTCATGATTATCTCCAGACTCATTTGTGGCGCCTCAGAGAGCAATGGTTCATTGTTTTCCATGGCTAATATTCTATTGTGTACATGGACCACTTGTTCTTTATCCATTCACCTCTTGTTGGACATTTTGATGCTTCACTGTCTTGGCTATTGTGAATAAGGCTGCACTGCAGCTTTTGCGGCCTGTGTCTTCTCGATTCTTGTCTTCTCAGGTGAGAGGTCCATTGGTGCGCTTGCTGGATTGAATGGTACCTCCCTTTTTACTTTTAAACACAGCTCCTTTCTTTTCTCATTATTGGCTCTTACCCATTTACGTCTCACCAGACGGTAGAGGGTACACAGTTCCCTAAAACCCCTTCAGCATTTATTGTTTGTAGACTTTTTGCTGATGGTCAGTCGACTGGTGTAAGTTGAAACTTTTTGTAGATTAGATTGCATGGGTCTAACACTCCCTGAGGTTGAGCTTTTATCCATTTTCCTTTTTTTTAAAAAGAGCGTGAATAAAACTTAACTCTTCATACTCTCTTCTTGAAACATTTGCCTGTTTTAAATTTTTTGGTCCACTCCTTACTTCAGCACAATTTTTTAGGGCAGGTGACCTTTACAGCCCTGAGTCCTTGGGAATGTTAAGTGACCATTAGCTGTGACTTTAAAGCTGCTTTTGCAGGAAACGGCCACAAGGTGGCAGCATTTCTCCTGTACCAAATTTGGTTACTAGGGAAACAGAGGCTTAATGGAAGTGGTGTTCTAGGTTGTAAATCTGAATGGAATGTGCCAGGAAAAAGCCCTTTAAGTTTATGTCTCATTACTTCTTGTTCATATTTGTAATTTACTTTTTATTTTTTATCCCAGCAAATTTGATTACAATGGTTTGTTTGTTCTAGGTGTGCAAGATGTGGTTCTTTCACACATATACGTTTATCTATTCTTCCTCGCATCCTTTTCCCATGTAGCTTATGACACAATGTTGAGTAGTCTTCTCCTGGTTTTCTGTACGTCTTTGCTGGTTATATATTTCACATGGTTTGTATATCTCTCTTAAGCACAATATGGTAATGTATCCAATCCTCATCCCTTTCTATTTGGTGAAGCATAAGTTTTTTAATGAATCTATGATTGCCTTTCTCTGTGGAAATATCTTCATTGGTATCAATTTTTAAGTAACTCCTTAAAGTAATACGATAGGATATGTGTCTTTTGCTTTCTCACTTACTACAGGTGGCGTGATTACATCTAGACTCATCTATGGTGCTGCAAATGGCATTGTTTCATTTTTTTCACTAGCGAATATTCCATCTGTACATGGAGGAGTTCTTCTTTGTCCACCCATCTGTTGGTAGACTTTTTGGTTACTTCCATATCTTGGCTATTGTAATACTGTGCAATGCAGATTTGCCTGCCTGTGTCTTTCCAATTCTCTCTTCTTAGATTTTAGGTGGAGGAGTGGGCCTGCTGGATCATACGGTAGCTCAATGTTTACCTTTTTAAGGCACCTCCATTCTGTTCTAGTTCGTGGCCCTTTCCATGTTACGTCCCCCTTGAATTTGAGGGTATGCATTTCTCTACAACACCTTCAGCATTTATTGTTTGTAGTTTTCTTGCTGATGGTTATTCTGACAAGTGTGATCTGATACCTCTTTGTGGCTGAATTCGCACGTGCCTCATAATCCACTGAAATTGAGCTTGCAGACATGTCCTTTTTATTTTTCAAGCTGTGATTACCCCTTAGTTCTTCAAAGTGTTCTCTTAAAGTATGTGTCACATTTTGAAATGTTTTGGCCATTACC
This sequence comes from Balaenoptera borealis, assembly GCF_965194805.1. Classification (NCBI taxonomy): domain Eukaryota; kingdom Metazoa; phylum Chordata; class Mammalia; order Artiodactyla; family Balaenopteridae; genus Balaenoptera; species Balaenoptera borealis. The sequence continues at coordinate 102,094 of NW_028123249.1, read as the reverse complement.
TCCCTCCAGACATTTTGAGGGCAGGTTTCATTTACAGTTCTGCCGTACTTGTTCCTATGAAATGACCATTAGCACAGGCTTTAAAGCTGCTTTTGCAGCTAACTGCCAGAGGGCGGCAGACTTTCTATGTCCCCCACCCTGGTAACTAGGGAAAAGCCCTTGCGGCCTGTGGTGTTTCTCGGTTATAAATTAGAGTGGAGTGTGCCCGGACAAACCCACACAAGCTGATGTCTCCTTACTTTTGTTGGATTTTTACATTTAATTTTTATTTTTTATTGGAGTAATTTTCCACTGTGTACGTGGACCACTTCTACTTTGTGCATTCCTCGGTTGATGGACATTTTCATTGCTTCCAAGTGTTGGCTATGGTAAATATTGTTGGAGTGCAGGATTGCCAGCCTGTGACTTTTTGATTCTCATTTTCTCAGGTGATAGGCCCAGCAGTGGGTGTGATTGATTGACTGGTAGCACAGTGTTTCCCTTTTCAAAGCACCTTCTTTGTGTTTTCATTAGTGGCTCTTACCTCGTCCCCCTTAGAATCCAGGGTACGCATTTCTCCACAATCGCTTCAGCATTTACTGTTTGCAATATTTATGCTAATGGCTCTTCTGGCTGTTGTGAGCTGATAGGTTTTTGTAATTCGGGTTTGCATGTCTTTGAAAATTCGTAAAACTCATCATTTTTCTCCACCGTTTTCTTTTCTGTTAAAAAAAAGGAAACAATTGGGAGTACAATATAACTCTTGAAATTGTGTTCTTGGAAGGTTGCCCTGTTTTGAAATTTTTGGTCGATTTTCCACCCCAGAATTTGTTTAGAAAGCAGGTGTCTTTTACCGAACTGCAAGTTTGGTGAATATTTAGTGACCTTTAGCAATGGGTTTAAAGCTGCTGTTGTGGGAAGTGGCCTCAAGCAGGCAGCATATCTCCATTCCCATATCTGGGTACTAGGGCAGCAGAGCCTTTCTGGAAGTCGTGTTCCTAGTTTGTAAATTACATTGGAATGTGCATGGAGAAAGCCCCATAAGTTTATGTCTCATTATTTCTTCTTGGTTTTAATTTTTTTTTTAATTGGGGTAAAGCTTAGAATATTGTTTGTCCTAGGTGTACACAATCTGGTTCGTTTGTACATTCTATATGTCTATTCAAGTACAGATCCTCTTCCCATGTAAAACGTTACTGAGGGTTCCGCAGACCTCCCTTCCTATATGGTTGGTCTTTTTGAGATATGTATATAATATGTGTTTGTATACATATAGTAACACTAATCTTAATTTATCCATTCCCCCCACCTTTCCTTTTAGATGAGCATAGTTTGTTTTCTAAGTCTGTGAGTGTCTTTCTCTGTGGAAATATGTTCCTTTGTGTTAGTTATTAGATAACGCCTATAAGTGATATCATAGAATATAGGTCTTTTGCTTTCCGACTTACCTCATGTTTCGTGATTATCTCCAGACTCATTTGTAGTGCCTCAGAGAGCAGTGGCTCATTGTTTTCCATGGCTATTATTCCATTGTGTACATGGACCACTTCTTCTTTATCCATTCACCTGTTGTTGGACATTTTGATTGCTCCACTGTCTTGGCTATTGTGAATAAGGCTGCACTGCAGCTTTTGCGGCCTGTGTCTTCTCGATTCTTGTCTTCTCAGGTGAGAGATCCAATGGTGCGCCTGCTGTATTGAATGGTACCTGCAGTTTTACTTTTAAACACAGCTCCTTTCTGTTCTCATTATTGGCTGTTACCCCTTAACGTCTCACCAGCAGGTAGAGTGTACACAGTTCTCTAAAACCCCTTCAGCATTTATTGTTTGTAGACTTTCTGCTGATGGTAAGTCAACTGGTTTAAGTTGAAACTTTTTGGAGATTAGATTGCATGGGTCTAACCCTCCCTGAGGTTGAGCTTTTATCCATTTTCCTTTTTTTAAAAGAGCGTGAGTAAAACTTAACTCTTCATACTCTCTTCTTGAAACATTTGCCTGTTTTGAATTGTTTTGTCCATTCCCTCCTTCAGCACAATTTTTTAGGGCAGGTGTCCTTTACAGCCCTGAGTCCTTGGGAATGTTAAGTGACCATTAGCTGTGAGTTTAAAGCTTTTCTTGCAGGAAACGGAAACAAGGTGGCAGCATTTCCCCTTTACCAAATTTGGTTCCTAGGGAAACAGAGCCTTAATGGAAGTGGTGTTCTAGGTTGTAAATTAAAATGGAATGTGCCAGGGAAAAGCCCTTTAAGTTTATGTCTCATTACTTCTTGTTCATATTTGTAATTTACTTTTTATTTTTTATCCCAGCAAATTTGATTACAATGGTTTGTTTGTTCTAGGTGTGCAAGATGTGGTTCTTTCACACATATACATGTATCTATTCTTCCTCGCATCCTTTTCCCATGTAGGTTATGACACAATGTTGAGTAGTCTTCTCCTGGTCTTCCGTACGTCTTTGGTGATTATATATTTCGCATGGTTTGTATATCTCTGTTAACCCCAAGACGGTAATGTATCCAATCCTCATCCCTTTCTATTTGGTGAACCATAAGTTTTTTAATGAATCTGTGATTGCCTTTCTCTGTGGAAATATCTTCATTGGTATCAATTTTTAAGTAACTCCTAAAAGTGATATGATAGGATATGTGTCTTTTGCTTTCTCACTTACTACAGGTGGCGTGATTAGGTCTAGACTCATCTATGGTGCTGCAAATGGCATTGTTTCATTTTTTTCACTAGCGAATATTGCATCTGTACATGGAGGAGTTCTTCTTTGTCCACCCATCTGTTGGTGGACTTTTTGGTTACTTCCATATCTTGGCTATTGTAATACTGTGCCATGCAGATTTGCCTGCCTGTGTCTTCCAATTCTCTCTTCTTAGATTATAGGTGGAGGAGTGGGCCTGCTGGATCATATGGTAACTCAATGTTTACCTTTTTAAGGCACCTCCATTCTGTTCTCATTCGTGGCCCTTTCCAACTTACGTCCCACTTGAAGTTGAGGGTATGCATTTCTCCACAACACCTTCCGCATTTATTGTTTGTAGTTTGCTTGCTGATGGTTATTCTGACAATTGTGAGCTGATACCTCTTTGTGGTTGAATTTGCACGTGCCTCATAATCCGTTGAAATTGAGCTTGAAGGCATGTCCTTTTTATTTTTCAAGCTGTGATTACCCCTTAGTTCTTCAAAGTGTTCTCTTAAAGTATGTGTCACATTTTGAAATGTTTTGGCCATTACCTCCCTCAAGACATTTTGAGGGCAGGTTTCATTTACAGTTCTGCAGTACTTGTTCCTATGAAATGACCATTAGCACAGGCTTTAAAGCTGCTTTTGCAGGTAACTGCCAGAGGGCAGCAGCCTTTCTATGTTCCCCACCCTGGTAACTAGGGAAAAGCCCTTGCGGCCTGTGGTGTTTCTCGGTTATAAATTAGAGTGGAGTGTGCCCGGACAAACCCACACAAGCTGATGTCTCCTTACTTTTGTTGGATTTTTAAATTTAATTTTTATTTTTTATTGGAGTAATTTTCCACTGTGTACGTGGACCACTTCTACTTTGTGCAGTCCTCGGTTGATGGACATTTTCATTGCTTCCAAGTGTTGGCTATGGTAAATATTGTTGGAGTGCAGGATTGCCAGCCTGTGACTTTTTGATTCTCATTTTCTCAGGTGATAGGCCCAAAAGTGGGTGTGATTGACTGACTGGTAGCACCGTGTTTCCCTTTTCAAAGCACCTTCTTTGTGTTTTCATTAGTGGCACTTACCAGGTCCCCCTTAGAATCGAGTGTACACATTTCTCCACAATCGCTTCAGCATTTATTGTTTGCAGCATTTATGCTAATGGCCCTACTGGCTGCTGTGAGCTGATAGGGTTTTAAAATTTGTGTTTGCATGTCTTTGAAAATTCGTAAAACTCATCGTTTTTCTCCGCCGTTTTCTTTTCTGTTAAAAAAAGGAAACAATTGGGAGTACAATATTACTCTTGATATTGTCTTCTTGGAAGGTTGCTTGCTTTTGAATTTTTTGGTCGATTTTCCACCTCAGACTTTTTTAGAAAGCAGGTGTCATTTAGTGAACTGCAAGTTTGATGAATATTTAGTGAACTTTCGCAATAGTTTTAAAGCTCCTGTTGTGGGAAGTGGCCTGAAACAGGCAGCATTTCTCTATTCCCAAATCTGGGTACTAGGGCAGCAGAGTCTTTCTGGAAGTCGTGTTCCTAGGTTGTAAATTACATTGGAATATGCATGGAGAAACACCCTTTAGTTTATGTCTCATTATTTCTTCTTGGTTTTAATTTTTTTTTTTAATTGGGGTAAAGCTTAGAATATTGTTTGTCCTAGGTGTACACAATCTGGTTCATTTGTACATTCTATATGTCTATTCAAGTACAGATCCTCTTCCCATGTAAAATGTTACTGAGGGTTCCGCAGACCTCCCTTGCTATATGGTCGGTATTTTTGAGATATGTATATAATATGTGTTTGTATACATATAGTAACACTAATCTTAATTTATCCATTCCCCCCACCTTTCCTTTTAGATGAGCATAGTTTGTTTTCTAAGTCTGTGAGTGTCTTTCTCTGTGGAAATATGTTCCTTTGTGTCAGTTATTAGATAACACCTATAAGTGATATCATAGAATATAGGTCTTTTGCTTTCCGACTTACCTCATGTTTCATGATTATCTCCAGACTCATTTGTGGCGCCACAGAGAGCAATGGTTCATTGTTTTCCATGGCTAATATTCTATTGTGTACATGGACCACTTGTTCTTTATCCATTCACCTCTTGTTGGACATTTTGATGCTTCACTGTCTTGGCTATTGTGAATAAGGCTGCACTGCAGCTTTTGCGGCCTGTGTCTTCTCGATTCTTGTCTTCTCAGGTGAGAGGTCCATTGGTGCGCTTGCTGGATTGAATGGTACCTCCCTTTTTACTTTTAAACACAGCTCCTTTCTTTTCTCATTATTGGCTCTTACCCATTTACGTCTCACCAGACGGTAGAGGGTACACAGTTCCCTAAAACCCCTTCAGCATTTATTGTTTGTAGACTTTTTGCTGATGGTCAGTCGACTGGTGTAAGTTGAAACTTTTTGGAGATTAGATTGCATGGGTCTAACCCTCCCTGAGGTTGAGCTTTTATCCATTTTCCTTTTTTTAAAAGAGCGTGAGTAAAACTTAACTCTTCATACTCTCTTCTTGAAACATTTGCCTGTTTTGAATTTTTTTGTCCATTCCCTCCTTCAGCACAATTTTTTAGGGCAGGTGTCCTTTACAGCCCTGAGTCCTTGGGAATGTTAAGTGACCATTAGCTGTGAGTTTAAAGCTTTTCTTGCAGGAAACGGAAACAAGGTGGCAGCATTTCCCCTTTACCAAATTTGGTTCCTAGGGAAACAGAGCCTTAATGGAAGTGGTGTTCTAGGTTGTAAATTAAAATGGAATGTGCCAGGGAAAAGCCCTTTAAGTTTATGTCTCATTACTTCTTGTTCATATTTGTAATTTACTTTTTATTTTTTATCCCAGCAAATTTGATTACAATGGTTTGTTTGTTCTAGGTGTGCAAGATGTGGTTCTTTCACACATATACATGTATCTATTCTTCCTCGCATCCTTTTCCCATGTAGGTTATGACACAATGTTGAGTAGTCTTCTCCTGGTCTTCCGTACGTCTTTGGTGATTATATATTTCGCATGGTTTGTATATCTCTGTTAACCCCAAGACGGTAATGTATCCAATCCTCATCCCTTTCTATTTGGTGAACCATAAGTTTTTTAATGAATCTGTGATTGCCTTTCTCTGTGGAAATATCTTCATTGGTATCAATTTTTAAGTAACTCCTAAAAGTGATATGATAGGATATGTGTCTTTTGCTTTCTCACTTACTACAGGTGGCGTGATTAGGTCTAGACTCATCTATGGTGCTGCAAATGGCATTGTTTCATTTTTTTCACTAGCGAATATTGCATCTGTACATGGAGGAGTTCTTCTTTGTCCACCCATCTGTTGGTGGACTTTTTGGTTACTTCCATATCTTGGCTATTGTAATACTGTGCCATGCAGATTTGCCTGCCTGTGTCTTCCAATTCTCTCTTCTTAGATTATAGGTGGAGGAGTGGGCCTGCTGGATCATATGGTAACTCAATGTTTACCTTTTTAAGGCACCTCCATTCTGTTCTCATTCGTGGCCCTTTCCAACTTACGTCCCACTTGAAGTTGAGGGTATGCATTTCTCCACAACACCTTCCGCATTTATTGTTTGTAGTTTGCTTGCTGATGGTTATTCTGACAATTGTGAGCTGATACCTCTTTGTGGTTGAATTTGCACGTGCCTCATAATCCGTTGAAATTGAGCTTGAAGGCATGTCCTTTTTATTTTTCAAGCTGTGATTACCCCTTAGTTCTTCAAAGTGTTCTCTTAAAGTATGTGTCACATTTTGAAATGTTTTGGCCATTACCTCCCTCAAGACATTTTGAGGGCAGGTTTCATTTACAGTTCTGCAGTACTTGTTCCTATGAAATGACCATTAGCACAGGCTTTAAAGCTGCTTTTGCAGGTAACTGCCAGAGGGCAGCAGCCTTTCTATGTTCCCCACCCTGGTAACTAGGGAAAAGCCCTTGCGGCCTGTGGTGTTTCTCGGTTATAAATTAGAGTGGAGTGTGCCCGGACAAACCCACACAAGCTGATGTCTCCTTACTTTTGTTGGATTTTTAAATTTAATTTTTATTTTTTATTGGAGTAATTTTCCACTGTGTACGTGGACCACTTCTACTTTGTGCAGTCCTCGGTTGATGGACATTTTCATTGCTTCCAAGTGTTGGCTATGGTAAATATTGTTGGAGTGCAGGATTGCCAGCCTGTGACTTTTTGATTCTCATTTTCTCAGGTGATAGGCCCAAAAGTGGGTGTGATTGACTGACTGGTAGCACCGTGTTTCCCTTTTCAAAGCACCTTCTTTGTGTTTTCATTAGTGGCACTTACCAGGTCCCCCTTAGAATCGAGTGTACACATTTCTCCACAATCGCTTCAGCATTTATTGTTTGCAGCATTTATGCTAATGGCCCTACTGGCTGCTGTGAGCTGATAGGGTTTTAAAATTTGTGTTTGCATGTCTTTGAAAATTCGTAAAACTCATCGTTTTTCTCCGCCGTTTTCCTTTCTGTTAAAAAAAGGAAACAATTGGGAGTACAATATTACTCTTGATATTGTCTTCTTGGAAGGTTGCTCGCTTTTGAATTTTTTGGTCGATTTTCCACCTCAGACTTTTTTAGAAAGCAGGTGTCATTTAGTGAACTGCAAGTTTGATGAATATTTAGTGAACTTTCGCAATAGTTTTAAAGCTCCTGTTGTGGGAAGTGGCCTGAAACAGGCAGCATTTCTCTATTCCCAAATCTGGGTACTAGGGCAGCAGAGTCTTTCTGGAAGTCGTGTTCCTAGGTTGTAAATTACATTGGAATATGCATGGAGAAACACCCTTTAGTTTATGTCTCATTATTTCTTCTTGGTTTTAATTTTTTTTTTTAATTGGGGTAAAGCTTAGAATATTGTTTGTCCTAGGTGTACACAATCTGGTTCATTTGTACATTCTATATGTCTATTCAAGTACAGATCCTCTTCCCATGTAAAATGTTACTGAGGGTTCCGCAGACCTCCCTTGCTATATGGTCGGTATTTTTGAGATATGTATATAATATGTGTTTGTATACGTATAGTAACACTAATCTTAATTTATCCATTCCCCCCACCTTTCCTTTTAGATGAGCATAGTTTGTTTTCTAAGTCTGTGAGTGTCTTTCTCTGTGGAAATATGTTCCTTTGTGTCAGTTATTAGATAACGCCTATAAGTGATATCATAGAATATAGGTCTTTTGCTTTCCGACTTACCTCATGTTTCATGATTATCTCCAGACTCATTTGTGGCGCCTCAGAGAGCAATGGTTCATTGTTTTCCATGGCTAATATTCTATTGTGTACATGGACCACTTGTTCTTTATCCATTCACCTCTTGTTGGACATTTTGATGCTTCACTGTCTTGGCTATTGTGAATAAGGCTGCACTGCAGCTTTTGCGGCCTGTGTCTTCTCGATTCTTGTCTTCTCAGGTGAGAGGTCCATTGGTGCGCTTGCTGGATTGAATGGTACCTCCCTTTTTACTTTTAAACACAGCTCCTTTCTTTTCTCATTATTGGCTCTTACCCATTTACGTCTCACCAGACGGTAGAGGGTACACAGTTCCCTAAAACCCCTTCAGCATTTATTGTTTGTAGACTTTTTGCTGATGGTCAGTCGACTGGTGTAAGTTGAAACTTTTTGTAGATTAGATTGCATGGGTCTAACACTCCCTGAGGTTGAGCTTTTATCCATTTTCCTTTTTTTTAAAAAGAGCGTGAATAAAACTTAACTCTTCATACTCTCTTCTTGAAACATTTGCCTGTTTTAAATTTTTTGGTCCACTCCTTACTTCAGCACAATTTTTTAGGGCAGGTGACCTTTACAGCCCTGAGTCCTTGGGAATGTTAAGTGACCATTAGCTGTGACTTTAAAGCTGCTTTTGCAGGAAACGGCCACAAGGTGGCAGCATTTCTCCTGTACCAAATTTGGTTACTAGAGAAACAGAGGCTTAATGGAAGTGGTGTTCTAGGTTGTAAATCTGAATGGAATGTGCCAGGAAAAAGCCCTTTAAGTTTATGTCTCATTACTTCTTGTTCATATTTGTAATTTACTTTTTATTTTTTATCCCAGCAAATTTGATTACAATGGTTTGTTTGTTCTAGGTGTGCAAGATGTGGTTCTTTCACACATATACGTTTATCTATTCTTCCTCGCATCCTTTTCCCATGTAGCTTATGACACAATGTTGAGTAGTCTTCTCCTGGTTTTCTGTACGTCTTTGCTGGTTATATATTTCACATGGTTTGTATATCTCTCTTAAGCACAATATGGTAATGTATCCAATCCTCATCCCTTTCTATTTGGTGAAGCATAAGTTTTTTAATGAATCTATGATTGCCTTTCTCTGTGGAAATATCTTCATTGGTATCAATTTTTAAGTAACTCCTTAAAGTAATACGATAGGATATGTGTCTTTTGCTTTCTCACTTACTACAGGTGGCGTGATTACATCTAGACTCATCTATGGTGCTGCAAATGGCATTGTTTCATTTTTTTCACTAGCGAATATTCCATCTGTACATGGAGGAGTTCTTCTTTGTCCACCCATCTGTTGGTAGACTTTTTGGTTACTTCCATATCTTGGCTATTGTAATACTGTGCCATGCAGATTTGCCTGCCTGTGTCTTTCCAATTCTCTCTTCTTAGATTTTAGGTGGAGGAGTGGGCCTGCTGGATCATACGGTAGCTCAATGTTTACCTTTTTAAGGCACCTCCATTCTGTTCTAGTTCGTGGCCCTTTCCATGTTACGTCCCCCTTGAATTTGAGGGTATGCATTTCTCTACAACACCTTCAGCATTTATTGTTTGTAGTTTTCTTGCTGATGGTTATTCTGACAAGTGTGATCTGATACCTCTTTGTGGCTGAATTCGCACGTGCCTCATAATCCACTGAAATTGAGCTTGCAGACATGTCCTTTTTATTTTTCAAGCTGTGATTACCCCTTAGTTCTTCAAAGTGTTCTCTTAAAGTATGTGTCACATTTTGAAATGTTTTGGCCATTACCTCCCTCCAGACATTTTGAGGGCAGGTTTCATTTACAGTTCTGCCGTACTTGTTCCTATGAAATGACCATTAGCACAGGCTTTAAAGCTGCTTTTGCAGCTAACTGCCAGAGGGCGGCAGACTTTCTATGTCCCCCACCCTGGTAACTAGGGAAAAGCCCTTGCGGCCTGTGGTGTTTCTCGGTTATAAATTAGAGTGGAGTGTGCCCGGACAAACCCACACAAGCTGATGTCTCCTTACTTTTGTTGGATTTTTACATTTAATTTTTATTTTTTATTGGAGTAATTTTCCACTGTGTACGTGGACCACTTCTACTTTGTGCATTCCTCGGTTGATGGACATTTTCATTGCTTCCAAGTGTTGGCTATGGTAAATATTGTTGGAGTGCAGGATTGCCAGCCTGTGACTTTTTGATTCTCATTTTCTCAGGTGATAGGCCCAGCAGTGGGTGTGATTGATTGACTGGTAGCACAGTGTTTCCCTTTTCAAAGCACCTTCTTTGTGTTTTCATTAGTGGCTCTTACCTCGTCCCCCTTAGAATCCAGGGTACGCATTTCTCCACAATCGCTTCAGCATTTACTGTTTGCAATATTTATGCTAATGGCTCTTCTGGCTGTTGTGAGCTGATAGGTTTTTGTAATTCGGGTTTGCATGTCTTTGAAAATTCGTAAAACTCATCATTTTTCTCCACCGTTTTCTTTTATGTTAAAAAAAAGGAAACAATTGGGAGTACAATATAACTCTTGAAATTGTGTTCTTGGAAGGTTGCCCTGTTTTGAAATTTTTGGTCGATTTTCCACCCCAGAATTTGTTTAGAAAGCAGGTGTCTTTTACCGAACTGCAAGTTTGGTGAATATTTAGTGACCTTTAGCAATGGGTTTAAAGCTGCTGTTGTGGGAAGTGGCCTCAAGCAGGCAGCATATCTCCATTCCCATATCTGGGTACTAGGGCAGCAGAGCCTTTCTGGAAGTCGTGTTCCTAGTTTGTAAATTACATTGGAATGTGCATGGAGAAAGCCCCATAAGTTTATGTCTCATTATTTCTTCTTGGTTTTAATTTTTTTTTTTAATTGGGGTAAAGCTTAGAATATTGTTTGTCCTAGGTGTACACAATCTGGTTCGTTTGTACATTCTATATGTCTATTCAAGTACAGATCCTCTTCCCATGTAAAACGTTACTGAGGGTTCCGCAGACCTCCTTTGCTATATGGTTGGTCTTTTTGAGATATATATATAATATGTGTTTGTATACATATAGTAACACTAATCTTAATTTATCCATTCCCCCCACCTTTCCTTTTAGATGAGCATAGTTTCTTTTCTAAGTCTGTGAGTGTCTTTCTCTGTGGAAATATGTTCCTTTGTGTCAGTTATTAGATAACGCCTATAAGTGATATCATAGAATATAGGTCTTTTGCTTTCCGACTTACCTCATGTTTCGTGATTATCTCCAGACTCATTTGTAGTGCCTCAGAGAGCAGTGGCTCATTGTTTTCCATGGCTATTATTCCATTGTGTACATGGACCACTTCTTCTTTATCCATTCACCTGTTGTTGGACATTTTGATTGCTCCACTGTCTTGGCTATTGTGAATAAGGCTGCACTGCAGCTTTTGCGGCCTGTGTCTTCTCGATTCTTGTCTTCTCAGGTGAGAGATCCAATGGTGCGCCCGCTGTATTGAATGGTACCTGCAGTTTTACTTTTAAACACAGCTCCTTTCTGTTCTCATTATTGGCTGTTACCCCTTAACGTCTCACCAGCAGGTAGAGTGTACACAGTTCTCTAAAACCCCTTCAGCATTTATTGTTTGTAGACTTTCTGCTGATGGTAAGTCAACTGGTTTAAGTTGAAACTTTTTGGAGATTAGATTGCATGGGTCTAACCCTCCCTGAGGTTGAGCTTTTATCCATTTTCCTTTTTTTAAAAGAGCGTGAGTAAAACTTAACTCTTCATACTCTCTTCTTGAAACATTTGCCTGTTTTGAATTTTTTTGTCCATTCCCTCCTTCAGCACAATTTTTTAGGGCAGGTGTCCTTTACAGCCCTGAGTCCTTGGGAATGTTAAGTGACCATTAGCTGTGAGTTTAAAGCTTTTCTTGCAGGAAACGGAAACAAGGTGGCAGCATTTCCCCTTTACCAAATTTGGTTCCTAGGGAAACAGAGCCTTAATGGAAGTGGTGTTCTAGGTTGTAAATTAAAATGGAATGTGCCAGGGAAAAGCCCTTTAAGTTTATGTCTCATTACTTCTTGTTCATATTTGTAATTTACTTTTTATTTTTTATCCCAGCAAATTTGATTACAATGGTTTGTTTGTTCTAGGTGTGCAAGATGTGGTTCTTTCACACATATACATGTATCTATTCTTCCTCGCATCCTTTTCCCATGTAGGTTATGACACAATGTTGAGTAGTCTTCTCCTGGTCTTCCGTACGTCTTTGGTGATTATATATTTCGCATGGTTTGTATATCTCTGTTAACCCCAAGACGGTAATGTATCCAATCCTCATCCCTTTCTATTTGGTGAACCATAAGTTTTTTAATGAATCTGTGATTGCCTTTCTCTGTGGAAATATCTTCATTGGTATCAATTTTTAAGTAACTCCTAAAAGTGATATGATAGGATATGTGTCTTTTGCTTTCTCACTTACTACAGGTGGCGTGATTAGGTCTAGACTCATCTATGGTGCTGCAAATGGCATTGTTTCATTTTTTTCACTAGCGAATATTGCATCTGTACATGGAGGAGTTCTTCTTTGTCCACCCATCTGTTGGTGGACTTTTTGGTTACTTCCATATCTTGGCTATTGTAATACTGTGCCATGCAGATTTGCCTGCCTGTGTCTTCCAATTCTCTCTTCTTAGATTATAGGTGGAGGAGTGGGCCTGCTGGATCATATGGTAACTCAATGTTTACCTTTTTAAGGCACCTCCATTCTGTTCTCATTCGTGGCCCTTTCCAACTTACGTCCCACTTGAAGTTGAGGGTATGCATTTCTCCACAACACCTTCCGCATTTATTGTTTGTAGTTTGCTTGCTGATGGTTATTCTGACAATTGTGAGCTGATACCTCTTTGTGGTTGAATTTGCACGTGCCTCATAATCCGTTGAAATTGAGCTTGAAGGCATGTCCTTTTTATTTTTCAAGCTGTGATTACCCCTTAGTTCTTCAAAGTGTTCTCTTAAAGTATGTGTCACATTTTGAAATGTTTTGGCCATTACCTCCCTCAAGACATTTTGAGGGCAGGTTTCATTTACAGTTCTGCAGTACTTGTTCCTATGAAATGACCATTAGCACAGGCTTTAAAGCTGCTTTTGCAGGTAACTGCCAGAGGGCAGCAGCCTTTCTATGTTCCCCACCCTGGTAACTAGGGAAAAGCCCTTGCGGCCTGTGGTGTTTCTCGGTTATAAATTAGAGTGGAGTGTGCCCGGACAAACCCACACAAGCTGATGTCTCCTTACTTTTGTTGGATTTTTAAATTTAATTTTTATTTTTTATTGGAGTAATTTTCCACTGTGTACGTGGACCACTTCTACTTTGTGCAGTCCTCGGTTGATGGACATTTTCATTGCTTCCAAGTGTTGGCTATGGTAAATATTGTTGGAGTGCAGGATTGCCAGCCTGTGACTTTTTGATTCTCATTTTCTCAGGTGATAGGCCCAAAAGTGGGTGTGATTGACTGACTGGTAGCACCGTGTTTCCCTTTTCAAAGCACCTTCTTTGTGTTTTCATTAGTGGCACTTACCAGGTCCCCCTTAGAATCGAGTGTACACATTTCTCCACAATCGCTTCAGCATTTATTGTTTGCAGCATTTATGCTAATGGCCCTACTGGCTGCTGTGAGCTGATAGGGTTTTAAAATTTGTGTTTGCATGTCTTTGAAAATTCGTAAAACTCATCGTTTTTCTCCGCCGTTTTCTTTTCTGTTAAAAAAAGGAAACAATTGGGAGTACAATATTACTCTTGATATTGTCTTCTTGGAAGGTTGCTTGCTTTTGAATTTTTTGGTCGATTTTCCACCTCAGACTTTTTTAGAAAGCAGGTGTCATTTAGTGAACTGCAAGTTTGATGAATATTTAGTGAACTTTCGCAATAGTTTTAAAGCTCCTGTTGTGGGAAGTGGCCTGAAACAGGCAGCATTTCTCTATTCCCAAATCTGGGTACTAGGGCAGCAGAGTCTTTCTGGAAGTCGTGTTCCTAGGTTGTAAATTACATTGGAATATGCATGGAGAAACACCCTTTAGTTTATGTCTCATTATTTCTTCTTGGTTTTAATTTTTTTTTTTAATTGGGGTAAAGCTTAGAATATTGTTTGTCCTAGGTGTACACAATCTGGTTCATTTGTACATTCTATATGTCTATTCAAGTACAGATCCTCTTCCCATGTAAAATGTTACTGAGGGTTCCGCAGACCTCCCTTGCTATATGGTCGGTATTTTTGAGATATGTATATAATATGTGTTTGTATACATATAGTAACACTAATCTTAATTTATCCATTCCCCCCACCTTTCCTTTTAGATGAGCATAGTTTGTTTTCTAAGTCTGTGAGTGTCTTTCTCTGTGGAAATATGTTCCTTTGTGTCAGTTATTAGATAACACCTATAAGTGATATCATAGAATATAGGTCTTTTGCTTTCCGACTTACCTCATGTTTCATGATTATCTCCAGACTCATTTGTGGCGCCACAGAGAGCAATGGTTCATTGTTTTCCATGGCTAATATTCTATTGTGTACATGGACCACTTGTTCTTTATCCATTCACCTCTTGTTGGACATTTTGATGCTTCACTGTCTTGGCTATTGTGAATAAGGCTGCACTGCAGCTTTTGCGGCCTGTGTCTTCTCGATTCTTGTCTTCTCAGGTGAGAGGTCCATTGGTGCGCTTGCTGGATTGAATGGTACCTCCCTTTTTACTTTTAAACACAGCTCCTTTCTTTTCTCATTATTGGCTCTTACCCATTTACGTCTCACCAGACGGTAGAGGGTACACAGTTCCCTAAAACCCCTTCAGCATTTATTGTTTGTAGACTTTTTGCTGATGGTCAGTCGACTGGTGTAAGTTGAAACTTTTTGGAGATTAGATTGCATGGGTCTAACCCTCCCTGAGGTTGAGCTTTTATCCATTTTCCTTTTTTTAAAAGAGCGTGAGTAAAACTTAACTCTTCATACTCTCTTCTTGAAACATTTGCCTGTTTTGAATTTTTTTGTCCATTCCCTCCTTCAGCACAATTTTTTAGGGCAGGTGTCCTTTACAGCCCTGAGTCCTTGGGAATGTTAAGTGACCATTAGCTGTGAGTTTAAAGCTTTTCTTGCAGGAAACGGAAACAAGGTGGCAGCATTTCCCCTTTACCAAATTTGGTTCCTAGGGAAACAGAGCCTTAATGGAAGTGGTGTTCTAGGTTGTAAATTAAAATGGAATGTGCCAGGGAAAAGCCCTTTAAGTTTATGTCTCATTACTTCTTGTTCATATTTGTAATTTACTTTTTATTTTTTATCCCAGCAAATTTGATTACAATGGTTTGTTTGTTCTAGGTGTGCAAGATGTGGTTCTTTCACACATATACATGTATCTATTCTTCCTCGCATCCTTTTCCCATGTAGGTTATGACACAATGTTGAGTAGTCTTCTCCTGGTCTTCCGTACGTCTTTGGTGATTATATATTTCGCATGGTTTGTATATCTCTGTTAACCCCAAGACGGTAATGTATCCAATCCTCATCCCTTTCTATTTGGTGAACCATAAGTTTTTTAATGAATCTGTGATTGCCTTTCTCTGTGGAAATATCTTCATTGGTATCAATTTTTAAGTAACTCCTAAAAGTGATATGATAGGATATGTGTCTTTTGCTTTCTCACTTACTACAGGTGGCGTGATTAGGTCTAGACTCATCTATGGTGCTGCAAATGGCA
This sequence comes from Balaenoptera borealis, assembly GCF_965194805.1. Taxonomy (NCBI): domain Eukaryota; kingdom Metazoa; phylum Chordata; class Mammalia; order Artiodactyla; family Balaenopteridae; genus Balaenoptera; species Balaenoptera borealis. The sequence continues at coordinate 86,529 of NW_028123249.1, read as the reverse complement.
TTGTTTCATTTTTTTCACTAGCGAATATTGCATCTGTACATGGAGGAGTTCTTCTTTGTCCACCCATCTGTTGGTGGACTTTTTGGTTACTTCCATATCTTGGCTATTGTAATACTGTGCCATGCAGATTTGCCTGCCTGTGTCTTCCAATTCTCTCTTCTTAGATTATAGGTGGAGGAGTGGGCCTGCTGGATCATATGGTAACTCAATGTTTACCTTTTTAAGGCACCTCCATTCTGTTCTCATTCGTGGCCCTTTCCAACTTACGTCCCACTTGAAGTTGAGGGTATGCATTTCTCCACAACACCTTCCGCATTTATTGTTTGTAGTTTGCTTGCTGATGGTTATTCTGACAATTGTGAGCTGATACCTCTTTGTGGTTGAATTTGCACGTGCCTCATAATCCGTTGAAATTGAGCTTGAAGGCATGTCCTTTTTATTTTTCAAGCTGTGATTACCCCTTAGTTCTTCAAAGTGTTCTCTTAAAGTATGTGTCACATTTTGAAATGTTTTGGCCATTACCTCCCTCAAGACATTTTGAGGGCAGGTTTCATTTACAGTTCTGCAGTACTTGTTCCTATGAAATGACCATTAGCACAGGCTTTAAAGCTGCTTTTGCAGGTAACTGCCAGAGGGCAGCAGCCTTTCTATGTTCCCCACCCTGGTAACTAGGGAAAAGCCCTTGCGGCCTGTGGTGTTTCTCGGTTATAAATTAGAGTGGAGTGTGCCCGGACAAACCCACACAAGCTGATGTCTCCTTACTTTTGTTGGATTTTTAAATTTAATTTTTATTTTTTATTGGAGTAATTTTCCACTGTGTACGTGGACCACTTCTACTTTGTGCAGTCCTCGGTTGATGGACATTTTCATTGCTTCCAAGTGTTGGCTATGGTAAATATTGTTGGAGTGCAGGATTGCCAGCCTGTGACTTTTTGATTCTCATTTTCTCAGGTGATAGGCCCAAAAGTGGGTGTGATTGACTGACTGGTAGCACCGTGTTTCCCTTTTCAAAGCACCTTCTTTGTGTTTTCATTAGTGGCACTTACCAGGTCCCCCTTAGAATCGAGTGTACACATTTCTCCACAATCGCTTCAGCATTTATTGTTTGCAGCATTTATGCTAATGGCCCTACTGGCTGCTGTGAGCTGATAGGGTTTTAAAATTTGTGTTTGCATGTCTTTGAAAATTCGTAAAACTCATCGTTTTTCTCCGCCGTTTTCCTTTCTGTTAAAAAAAGGAAACAATTGGGAGTACAATATTACTCTTGATATTGTCTTCTTGGAAGGTTGCTCGCTTTTGAATTTTTTGGTCGATTTTCCACCTCAGACTTTTTTAGAAAGCAGGTGTCATTTAGTGAACTGCAAGTTTGATGAATATTTAGTGAACTTTCGCAATAGTTTTAAAGCTCCTGTTGTGGGAAGTGGCCTGAAACAGGCAGCATTTCTCTATTCCCAAATCTGGGTACTAGGGCAGCAGAGTCTTTCTGGAAGTCGTGTTCCTAGGTTGTAAATTACATTGGAATATGCATGGAGAAACACCCTTTAGTTTATGTCTCATTATTTCTTCTTGGTTTTAATTTTTTTTTTTAATTGGGGTAAAGCTTAGAATATTGTTTGTCCTAGGTGTACACAATCTGGTTCATTTGTACATTCTATATGTCTATTCAAGTACAGATCCTCTTCCCATGTAAAATGTTACTGAGGGTTCCGCAGACCTCCCTTGCTATATGGTCGGTATTTTTGAGATATGTATATAATATGTGTTTGTATACGTATAGTAACACTAATCTTAATTTATCCATTCCCCCCACCTTTCCTTTTAGATGAGCATAGTTTGTTTTCTAAGTCTGTGAGTGTCTTTCTCTGTGGAAATATGTTCCTTTGTGTCAGTTATTAGATAACGCCTATAAGTGATATCATAGAATATAGGTCTTTTGCTTTCCGACTTACCTCATGTTTCATGATTATCTCCAGACTCATTTGTGGCGCCTCAGAGAGCAATGGTTCATTGTTTTCCATGGCTAATATTCTATTGTGTACATGGACCACTTGTTCTTTATCCATTCACCTCTTGTTGGACATTTTGATGCTTCACTGTCTTGGCTATTGTGAATAAGGCTGCACTGCAGCTTTTGCGGCCTGTGTCTTCTCGATTCTTGTCTTCTCAGGTGAGAGGTCCATTGGTGCGCTTGCTGGATTGAATGGTACCTCCCTTTTTACTTTTAAACACAGCTCCTTTCTTTTCTCATTATTGGCTCTTACCCATTTACGTCTCACCAGACGGTAGAGGGTACACAGTTCCCTAAAACCCCTTCAGCATTTATTGTTTGTAGACTTTTTGCTGATGGTCAGTCGACTGGTGTAAGTTGAAACTTTTTGTAGATTAGATTGCATGGGTCTAACACTCCCTGAGGTTGAGCTTTTATCCATTTTCCTTTTTTTTAAAAAGAGCGTGAATAAAACTTAACTCTTCATACTCTCTTCTTGAAACATTTGCCTGTTTTAAATTTTTTGGTCCACTCCTTACTTCAGCACAATTTTTTAGGGCAGGTGACCTTTACAGCCCTGAGTCCTTGGGAATGTTAAGTGACCATTAGCTGTGACTTTAAAGCTGCTTTTGCAGGAAACGGCCACAAGGTGGCAGCATTTCTCCTGTACCAAATTTGGTTACTAGAGAAACAGAGGCTTAATGGAAGTGGTGTTCTAGGTTGTAAATCTGAATGGAATGTGCCAGGAAAAAGCCCTTTAAGTTTATGTCTCATTACTTCTTGTTCATATTTGTAATTTACTTTTTATTTTTTATCCCAGCAAATTTGATTACAATGGTTTGTTTGTTCTAGGTGTGCAAGATGTGGTTCTTTCACACATATACGTTTATCTATTCTTCCTCGCATCCTTTTCCCATGTAGCTTATGACACAATGTTGAGTAGTCTTCTCCTGGTTTTCTGTACGTCTTTGCTGGTTATATATTTCACATGGTTTGTATATCTCTCTTAAGCACAATATGGTAATGTATCCAATCCTCATCCCTTTCTATTTGGTGAAGCATAAGTTTTTTAATGAATCTATGATTGCCTTTCTCTGTGGAAATATCTTCATTGGTATCAATTTTTAAGTAACTCCTTAAAGTAATACGATAGGATATGTGTCTTTTGCTTTCTCACTTACTACAGGTGGCGTGATTACATCTAGACTCATCTATGGTGCTGCAAATGGCATTGTTTCATTTTTTTCACTAGCGAATATTCCATCTGTACATGGAGGAGTTCTTCTTTGTCCACCCATCTGTTGGTAGACTTTTTGGTTACTTCCATATCTTGGCTATTGTAATACTGTGCCATGCAGATTTGCCTGCCTGTGTCTTTCCAATTCTCTCTTCTTAGATTTTAGGTGGAGGAGTGGGCCTGCTGGATCATACGGTAGCTCAATGTTTACCTTTTTAAGGCACCTCCATTCTGTTCTAGTTCGTGGCCCTTTCCATGTTACGTCCCCCTTGAATTTGAGGGTATGCATTTCTCTACAACACCTTCAGCATTTATTGTTTGTAGTTTTCTTGCTGATGGTTATTCTGACAAGTGTGATCTGATACCTCTTTGTGGCTGAATTCGCACGTGCCTCATAATCCACTGAAATTGAGCTTGCAGACATGTCCTTTTTATTTTTCAAGCTGTGATTACCCCTTAGTTCTTCAAAGTGTTCTCTTAAAGTATGTGTCACATTTTGAAATGTTTTGGCCATTACCTCCCTCCAGACATTTTGAGGGCAGGTTTCATTTACAGTTCTGCCGTACTTGTTCCTATGAAATGACCATTAGCACAGGCTTTAAAGCTGCTTTTGCAGCTAACTGCCAGAGGGCGGCAGACTTTCTATGTCCCCCACCCTGGTAACTAGGGAAAAGCCCTTGCGGCCTGTGGTGTTTCTCGGTTATAAATTAGAGTGGAGTGTGCCCGGACAAACCCACACAAGCTGATGTCTCCTTACTTTTGTTGGATTTTTACATTTAATTTTTATTTTTTATTGGAGTAATTTTCCACTGTGTACGTGGACCACTTCTACTTTGTGCATTCCTCGGTTGATGGACATTTTCATTGCTTCCAAGTGTTGGCTATGGTAAATATTGTTGGAGTGCAGGATTGCCAGCCTGTGACTTTTTGATTCTCATTTTCTCAGGTGATAGGCCCAGCAGTGGGTGTGATTGATTGACTGGTAGCACAGTGTTTCCCTTTTCAAAGCACCTTCTTTGTGTTTTCATTAGTGGCTCTTACCTCGTCCCCCTTAGAATCCAGGGTACGCATTTCTCCACAATCGCTTCAGCATTTACTGTTTGCAATATTTATGCTAATGGCTCTTCTGGCTGTTGTGAGCTGATAGGTTTTTGTAATTCGGGTTTGCATGTCTTTGAAAATTCGTAAAACTCATCATTTTTCTCCACCGTTTTCTTTTATGTTAAAAAAAAGGAAACAATTGGGAGTACAATATAACTCTTGAAATTGTGTTCTTGGAAGGTTGCCCTGTTTTGAAATTTTTGGTCGATTTTCCACCCCAGAATTTGTTTAGAAAGCAGGTGTCTTTTACCGAACTGCAAGTTTGGTGAATATTTAGTGACCTTTAGCAATGGGTTTAAAGCTGCTGTTGTGGGAAGTGGCCTCAAGCAGGCAGCATATCTCCATTCCCATATCTGGGTACTAGGGCAGCAGAGCCTTTCTGGAAGTCGTGTTCCTAGTTTGTAAATTACATTGGAATGTGCATGGAGAAAGCCCCATAAGTTTATGTCTCATTATTTCTTCTTGGTTTTAATTTTTTTTTTTAATTGGGGTAAAGCTTAGAATATTGTTTGTCCTAGGTGTACACAATCTGGTTCGTTTGTACATTCTATATGTCTATTCAAGTACAGATCCTCTTCCCATGTAAAACGTTACTGAGGGTTCCGCAGACCTCCTTTGCTATATGGTTGGTCTTTTTGAGATATATATATAATATGTGTTTGTATACATATAGTAACACTAATCTTAATTTATCCATTCCCCCCACCTTTCCTTTTAGATGAGCATAGTTTCTTTTCTAAGTCTGTGAGTGTCTTTCTCTGTGGAAATATGTTCCTTTGTGTCAGTTATTAGATAACGCCTATAAGTGATATCATAGAATATAGGTCTTTTGCTTTCCGACTTACCTCATGTTTCGTGATTATCTCCAGACTCATTTGTAGTGCCTCAGAGAGCAGTGGCTCATTGTTTTCCATGGCTATTATTCCATTGTGTACATGGACCACTTCTTCTTTATCCATTCACCTGTTGTTGGACATTTTGATTGCTCCACTGTCTTGGCTATTGTGAATAAGGCTGCACTGCAGCTTTTGCGGCCTGTGTCTTCTCGATTCTTGTCTTCTCAGGTGAGAGATCCAATGGTGCGCCCGCTGTATTGAATGGTACCTGCAGTTTTACTTTTAAACACAGCTCCTTTCTGTTCTCATTATTGGCTGTTACCCCTTAACGTCTCACCAGCAGGTAGAGTGTACACAGTTCTCTAAAACCCCTTCAGCATTTATTGTTTGTAGACTTTCTGCTGATGGTAAGTCAACTGGTTTAAGTTGAAACTTTTTGGAGATTAGATTGCATGGGTCTAACCCTCCCTGAGGTTGAGCTTTTATCCATTTTCCTTTTTTTAAAAGAGCGTGAGTAAAACTTAACTCTTCATACTCTCTTCTTGAAACATTTGCCTGTTTTGAATTTTTTTGTCCATTCCCTCCTTCAGCACAATTTTTTAGGGCAGGTGTCCTTTACAGCCCTGAGTCCTTGGGAATGTTAAGTGACCATTAGCTGTGAGTTTAAAGCTTTTCTTGCAGGAAACGGAAACAAGGTGGCAGCATTTCCCCTTTACCAAATTTGGTTCCTAGGGAAACAGAGCCTTAATGGAAGTGGTGTTCTAGGTTGTAAATTAAAATGGAATGTGCCAGGGAAAAGCCCTTTAAGTTTATGTCTCATTACTTCTTGTTCATATTTGTAATTTACTTTTTATTTTTTATCCCAGCAAATTTGATTACAATGGTTTGTTTGTTCTAGGTGTGCAAGATGTGGTTCTTTCACACATATACATGTATCTATTCTTCCTCGCATCCTTTTCCCATGTAGGTTATGACACAATGTTGAGTAGTCTTCTCCTGGTCTTCCGTACGTCTTTGGTGATTATATATTTCGCATGGTTTGTATATCTCTGTTAACCCCAAGACGGTAATGTATCCAATCCTCATCCCTTTCTATTTGGTGAACCATAAGTTTTTTAATGAATCTGTGATTGCCTTTCTCTGTGGAAATATCTTCATTGGTATCAATTTTTAAGTAACTCCTAAAAGTGATATGATAGGATATGTGTCTTTTGCTTTCTCACTTACTACAGGTGGCGTGATTAGGTCTAGACTCATCTATGGTGCTGCAAATGGCATTGTTTCATTTTTTTCACTAGCGAATATTGCATCTGTACATGGAGGAGTTCTTCTTTGTCCACCCATCTGTTGGTGGACTTTTTGGTTACTTCCATATCTTGGCTATTGTAATACTGTGCCATGCAGATTTGCCTGCCTGTGTCTTCCAATTCTCTCTTCTTAGATTATAGGTGGAGGAGTGGGCCTGCTGGATCATATGGTAACTCAATGTTTACCTTTTTAAGGCACCTCCATTCTGTTCTCATTCGTGGCCCTTTCCAACTTACGTCCCACTTGAAGTTGAGGGTATGCATTTCTCCACAACACCTTCCGCATTTATTGTTTGTAGTTTGCTTGCTGATGGTTATTCTGACAATTGTGAGCTGATACCTCTTTGTGGTTGAATTTGCACGTGCCTCATAATCCGTTGAAATTGAGCTTGAAGGCATGTCCTTTTTATTTTTCAAGCTGTGATTACCCCTTAGTTCTTCAAAGTGTTCTCTTAAAGTATGTGTCACATTTTGAAATGTTTTGGCCATTACCTCCCTCAAGACATTTTGAGGGCAGGTTTCATTTACAGTTCTGCAGTACTTGTTCCTATGAAATGACCATTAGCACAGGCTTTAAAGCTGCTTTTGCAGGTAACTGCCAGAGGGCAGCAGCCTTTCTATGTTCCCCACCCTGGTAACTAGGGAAAAGCCCTTGCGGCCTGTGGTGTTTCTCGGTTATAAATTAGAGTGGAGTGTGCCCGGACAAACCCACACAAGCTGATGTCTCCTTACTTTTGTTGGATTTTTAAATTTAATTTTTATTTTTTATTGGAGTAATTTTCCACTGTGTACGTGGACCACTTCTACTTTGTGCAGTCCTCGGTTGATGGACATTTTCATTGCTTCCAAGTGTTGGCTATGGTAAATATTGTTGGAGTGCAGGATTGCCAGCCTGTGACTTTTTGATTCTCATTTTCTCAGGTGATAGGCCCAAAAGTGGGTGTGATTGACTGACTGGTAGCACCGTGTTTCCCTTTTCAAAGCACCTTCTTTGTGTTTTCATTAGTGGCACTTACCAGGTCCCCCTTAGAATCGAGTGTACACATTTCTCCACAATCGCTTCAGCATTTATTGTTTGCAGCATTTATGCTAATGGCCCTACTGGCTGCTGTGAGCTGATAGGGTTTTAAAATTTGTGTTTGCATGTCTTTGAAAATTCGTAAAACTCATCGTTTTTCTCCGCCGTTTTCTTTTCTGTTAAAAAAAGGAAACAATTGGGAGTACAATATTACTCTTGATATTGTCTTCTTGGAAGGTTGCTTGCTTTTGAATTTTTTGGTCGATTTTCCACCTCAGACTTTTTTAGAAAGCAGGTGTCATTTAGTGAACTGCAAGTTTGATGAATATTTAGTGAACTTTCGCAATAGTTTTAAAGCTCCTGTTGTGGGAAGTGGCCTGAAACAGGCAGCATTTCTCTATTCCCAAATCTGGGTACTAGGGCAGCAGAGTCTTTCTGGAAGTCGTGTTCCTAGGTTGTAAATTACATTGGAATATGCATGGAGAAACACCCTTTAGTTTATGTCTCATTATTTCTTCTTGGTTTTAATTTTTTTTTTTAATTGGGGTAAAGCTTAGAATATTGTTTGTCCTAGGTGTACACAATCTGGTTCATTTGTACATTCTATATGTCTATTCAAGTACAGATCCTCTTCCCATGTAAAATGTTACTGAGGGTTCCGCAGACCTCCCTTGCTATATGGTCGGTATTTTTGAGATATGTATATAATATGTGTTTGTATACATATAGTAACACTAATCTTAATTTATCCATTCCCCCCACCTTTCCTTTTAGATGAGCATAGTTTGTTTTCTAAGTCTGTGAGTGTCTTTCTCTGTGGAAATATGTTCCTTTGTGTCAGTTATTAGATAACACCTATAAGTGATATCATAGAATATAGGTCTTTTGCTTTCCGACTTACCTCATGTTTCATGATTATCTCCAGACTCATTTGTGGCGCCACAGAGAGCAATGGTTCATTGTTTTCCATGGCTAATATTCTATTGTGTACATGGACCACTTGTTCTTTATCCATTCACCTCTTGTTGGACATTTTGATGCTTCACTGTCTTGGCTATTGTGAATAAGGCTGCACTGCAGCTTTTGCGGCCTGTGTCTTCTCGATTCTTGTCTTCTCAGGTGAGAGGTCCATTGGTGCGCTTGCTGGATTGAATGGTACCTCCCTTTTTACTTTTAAACACAGCTCCTTTCTTTTCTCATTATTGGCTCTTACCCATTTACGTCTCACCAGACGGTAGAGGGTACAGAGTTCCCTAAAACCCCTTCAGCATTTATTGTTTGTAGACTTTTTGCTGATGGTCAGTCGACTGGTGTAAGTTGAAACTTTTTGGAGATTAGATTGCATGGGTCTAACCCTCCCTGAGGTTGAGCTTTTATCCATTTTCCTTTTTTTAAAAGAGCGTGAGTAAAACTTAACTCTTCATACTCTCTTCTTGAAACATTTGCCTGTTTTGAATTTTTTTGTCCATTCCCTCCTTCAGCACAATTTTTTAGGGCAGGTGTCCTTTACAGCCCTGAGTCCTTGGGAATGTTAAGTGACCATTAGCTGTGAGTTTAAAGCTTTTCTTGCAGGAAACGGAAACAAGGTGGCAGCATTTCCCCTTTACCAAATTTGGTTCCTAGGGAAACAGAGCCTTAATGGAAGTGGTGTTCTAGGTTGTAAATTAAAATGGAATGTGCCAGGGAAAAGCCCTTTAAGTTTATGTCTCATTACTTCTTGTTCATATTTGTAATTTACTTTTTATTTTTTATCCCAGCAAATTTGATTACAATGGTTTGTTTGTTCTAGGTGTGCAAGATGTGGTTCTTTCACACATATACATGTATCTATTCTTCCTCGCATCCTTTTCCCATGTAGGTTATGACACAATGTTGAGTAGTCTTCTCCTGGTCTTCCGTACGTCTTTGGTGATTATATATTTCGCATGGTTTGTATATCTCTGTTAACCCCAAGACGGTAATGTATCCAATCCTCATCCCTTTCTATTTGGTGAACCATAAGTTTTTTAATGAATCTGTGATTGCCTTTCTCTGTGGAAATATCTTCATTGGTATCAATTTTTAAGTAACTCCTAAAAGTGATATGATAGGATATGTGTCTTTTGCTTTCTCACTTACTACAGGTGGCGTGATTAGGTCTAGACTCATCTATGGTGCTGCAAATGGCATTGTTTCATTTTTTTCACTAGCGAATATTGCATCTGTACATGGAGGAGTTCTTCTTTGTCCACCCATCTGTTGGTGGACTTTTTGGTTACTTCCATATCTTGGCTATTGTAATACTGTGCCATGCAGATTTGCCTGCCTGTGTCTTCCAATTCTCTCTTCTTAGATTATAGGTGGAGGAGTGGGCCTGCTGGATCATATGGTAACTCAATGTTTACCTTTTTAAGGCACCTCCATTCTGTTCTCATTCGTGGCCCTTTCCAACTTACGTCCCACTTGAAGTTGAGGGTATGCATTTCTCCACAACACCTTCCGCATTTATTGTTTGTAGTTTGCTTGCTGATGGTTATTCTGACAATTGTGAGCTGATACCTCTTTGTGGTTGAATTTGCACGTGCCTCATAATCCGTTGAAATTGAGCTTGAAGGCATGTCCTTTTTATTTTTCAAGCTGTGATTACCCCTTAGTTCTTCAAAGTGTTCTCTTAAAGTATGTGTCACATTTTGAAATGTTTTGGCCATTACCTCCCTCAAGACATTTTGAGGGCAGGTTTCATTTACAGTTCTGCAGTACTTGTTCCTATGAAATGACCATTAGCACAGGCTTTAAAGCTGCTTTTGCAGGTAACTGCCAGAGGGCAGCAGCCTTTCTATGTTCCCCACCCTGGTAACTAGGGAAAAGCCCTTGCGGCCTGTGGTGTTTCTCGGTTATAAATTAGAGTGGAGTGTGCCCGGACAAACCCACACAAGCTGATGTCTCCTTACTTTTGTTGGATTTTTAAATTTAATTTTTATTTTTTATTGGAGTAATTTTCCACTGTGTACGTGGACCACTTCTACTTTGTGCAGTCCTCGGTTGATGGACATTTTCATTGCTTCCAAGTGTTGGCTATGGTAAATATTGTTGGAGTGCAGGATTGCCAGCCTGTGACTTTTTGATTCTCATTTTCTCAGGTGATAGGCCCAAAAGTGGGTGTGATTGACTGACTGGTAGCACCGTGTTTCCCTTTTCAAAGCACCTTCTTTGTGTTTTCATTAGTGGCACTTACCAGGTCCCCCTTAGAATCGAGTGTACACATTTCTCCACAATCGCTTCAGCATTTATTGTTTGCAGCATTTATGCTAATGGCCCTACTGGCTGCTGTGAGCTGATAGGGTTTTAAAATTTGTGTTTGCATGTCTTTGAAAATTCGTAAAACTCATCGTTTTTCTCCGCCGTTTTCTTTTCTGTTAAAAAAAGGAAACAATTGGGAGTACAATATTACTCTTGATATTGTCTTCTTGGAAGGTTGCTTGCTTTTGAATTTTTTGGTCGATTTTCCACCTCAGACTTTTTTAGAAAGCAGGTGTCATTTAGTGAACTGCAAGTTTGATGAATATTTAGTGAACTTTCGCAATAGTTTTAAAGCTCCTGTTGTGGGAAGTGGCCTGAAACAGGCAGCATTTCTCTATTCCCAAATCTGGGTACTAGGGCAGCAGAGTCTTTCTGGAAGTCGTGTTCCTAGGTTGTAAATTACATTGGAATATGCATGGAGAAACACCCTTTAGTTTATGTCTCATTATTTCTTCTTGGTTTTAATTTTTGTTTTTAATTGGGGTAAAGCTTAGAATATTGTTTGTCCTAGGTGTACACAATCTGGTTCATTTGTACATTCTATATGTCTATTCAAGTACAGATCCTCTTCCCATGTAAAATGTTACTGAGGGTTCCGCAGACCTCCCTTGCTATATGGTCGGTATTTTTGAGATATGTATATAATATGTGTTTGTATACATATAGTAACACTAATCTTAATTTATCCATTCCCCCCACCTTTCCTTTTAGATGAGCATAGTTTGTTTTCTAAGTCTGTGAGTGTCTTTCTCTGTGGAAATATGTTCCTTTGTGTCAGTTATTAGATAACACCTATAAGTGATATCATAGAATATAGGTCTTTTGCTTTCCGACTTACCTCATGTTTCATGATTATCTCCAGACTCATTTGTGGCGCCACAGAGAGCAATGGTTCATTGTTTTCCATGGCTAATATTCTATTGTGTACATGGACCACTTGTTCTTTATCCATTCACCTCTTGTTGGACATTTTGATGCTTCACTGTCTTGGCTATTGTGAATAAGGCTGCACTGCAGCTTTTGCGGCCTGTGTCTTCTCGATTCTTGTCTTCTCAGGTGAGAGATCCAATGGTGCACCTGCTGTATTGAATGGTACCTGCAGTTTTACTTTTAAACACAGCTCCTTTCTGTTCTCATTATTGGCTGTTACCCCTTAACGTCTCACCAGCAGGTAGAGTGTACACAGTTCTCTAAAACCCCTTCAGCATTTATTGTTTGTAGACTTTCTGCTGATGGTAAGTCAACTGGTTTAAGTTGAAACTTTTTGGAGATTAGATTGCATGGGTCTAACCCTCCCTGAGGTTGAGCTTTTATCCATTTTCCTTTTTTTAAAAGAGCGTGAGTAAAACTTAACTCTTCATACTCTCTTCTTGAAACATTTGCCTGTTTTGAATTTTTTTGTCCATTCCCTCCTTCAGCACAATTTTTTAGGGCAGGTGTCCTTTACAGCCCTGAGTCCTTGGGAATGTTAAGTGACCATTAGCTGTGAGTTTAAAGCTTTTCTTGCAGGAAACGGAAACAAGGTGGCAGCATTTCCCCTTTACCAAATTTGGTTCCTAGGGAAACAGAGCCTTAATGGAAGTGGTGTTCTAGGTTGTAAATTAAAATGGAATGTGCCAGGGAAAAGCCCTTTAAGTTTATGTCTCATTACTTCTTGTTCATATTTGTAATTTACTTTTTATTTTTTATCCCAGCAAATTTGATTACAATGGTTTGTTTGTTCTAGGTGTGCAAGATGTGGTTCTTTCACACATATACATGTATCTATTCTTCCTCGCATCCTTTTCCCATGTAGGTTATGACACAATGTTGAGTAGTCTTCTCCTGGTCTTCCGTACGTCTTTGGTGATTATATATTTCGCATGGTTTGTATATCTCTGTTAACCCCAAGACGGTAATGTATCCAATCCTCATCCCTTTCTATTTGGTGAACCATAAGTTTTTTAATGAATCTGTGATTGCCTTTCTCTGTGGAAATATCTTCATTGGTATCAATTTTTAAGTAACTCCTAAAAGTGATATGATAGGATATGTGTCTTTTGCTTTCTCACTTACTACAGATGGCGTGATTAGGTCTAGACTCATCTATGGTGCTGCAAATGGCATTGTTTCATTTTTTTTCACTAGCGAATATTGCATCTGTACATGGAGGAGTTCTTCTTTGTCCACCCATCTGTTGGTGGACTTTTTGGTTACTTCCATATCTTGGCTATTGTAATACTGTGCCATGCAGATTTGCCTGCCTGTGTCTTCCAATTCTCTCTTCTTAGATTATAGGTGGAGGAGTGGGCCTGCTGGATCATATGGTAACTCAATGTTTACCTTTTTAAGGCACCTCCATTCTGTTCTCATTCGTGGCCCTTTCCAACTTACGTCCCACTTGAAGTTGAGGGTATGCATTTCTCCACAACACCTTCCGCATTTATTGTTTGTAGTTTGCTTGCTGATGGTTATTCTGACAATTGTGAGCTGATACCTCTTTGTGGTTGAATTTGCACGTGCCTCATAATCCGTTGAAATTGAGCTTGAAGGCATGTCCTTTTTATTTTTCAAGCTGTGATTACCCCTTAGTTCTTCAAAGTGTTCTCTTAAAGTATGTGTCACATTTTGAAATGTTTTGGCCATTACCTCCCTCAAGACATTTTGAGGGCAGGTTTCATTTACAGTTCTGCAGTACTTGTTCCTATGAAATGACCATTAGCACAGGCTTTAAAGCTGCTTTTGCAGCTAACTGCCAGAGGGCGGCAGACTTTCTATGTTCCCCACCCTGGTAACTAGGGAAAAGCCCTTGCGGCCTGTGGTGTTTCTCGGTTATAAATTAGAGTGGAGTGTGCCCGGACAAACCCACACAAGCTGATGTCTCCTTACTTTTGTTGGATTTTTAAATTTAATTTTTATTTTTTATTGGAGTAATTTTCCACTGTGTACGTGGACCACTTCTACTTTGTGCATTCCTCGGTTGATGGACATTTTCATTGCTTCCAAGTGTTGGCTATGGTAAATATTGTTGGAGTGCAGGATTGCCAGCCTGTGACTTTTTGATTCTCATTTTCTCAGGTGATAGGCCCAAAAGTGGGTGTGATTGACTGACTGGTAGCACCGTGTTTCCCTTTTCAAAGCACCTTCTTTGTGTTTTCATTAGTGGCACTTACCAGGTCCCCCTTAGAATCGAGTGTACACATTTCTCCACAATCGCTTCAGCATTTATTGTTTGCAGCATTTATGCTAATGGCCCTACTGGCTGCTGTGAGCTGATAGGGTTTTAAAATTTGTGTTTGCATGTCTTTGAAAATTCGTAAAACTCATCGTTTTTCTCCGCCGTTTTCCTTTCTGTTAAAAAAAGGAAACAATTGGGAGTACAATATTACTCTTGATATTGTCTTCTTGGAAGGTTGCTCGCTTTTGAATTTTTTGGTCGATTTTCCACCTCAGACTTTTTTAGAAAGCAGGTGTCATTTAGTGAACTGCAAGTTTGATGAATATTTAGTGAACTTTCGCAATAGTTTTAAAGCTCCTGTTGTGGGAAGTGGCCTGAAACAGGCAGCATTTCTCTATTCCCAAATCTGGGTACTAGGGCAGCAGAGTCTTTCTGGAAGTCGTGTTCCTAGGTTGTAAATTACATTGGAATATGCATGGAGAAACACCCTTTAGTTTATGTCTCATTATTTCTTCTTGGTTTTAATTTTTTTTTTTAATTGGGGTAAAGCTTAGAATATTGTTTGTCCTAGGTGTACACAATCTGGTTCATTTGTACATTCTATATGTCTATTCAAGTACAGATCCTCTTCCCATGTAAAATGTTACTGAGGGTTCCGCAGACCTCCCTTGCTATATGGTCGGTATTTTTGAGATATGTATATAATATGTGTTTGTATACGTATAGTAACACTAATCTTAATTTATCCATTCCCCCCACCTTTCCTTTTAGATGAGCATAGTTTGTTTTCTAAGTCTGTGAGTGTCTTTCTCTGTGGAAATATGTTCCTTTGTGTCAGTTATTAGATAACGCCTATAAGTGATATCATAGAATATAGGTCTTTTGCTTTCCGACTTACCTCATGTTTCATGATTATCTCCAGACTCATTTGTGGCACCTCAGAGAGCAATGGTTCATTGTTTTCCATGGCTAATATTCTATTGTGTACATGGACCACTTGTTCTTTATCCATTCACCTCTTGTTGGACATTTTGATGCTTCACTGTCTTGGCTATTGTGAATAAGGCTGCACTGCAGCTTTTGCGGCCTGTGTCTTCTCGATTCTTGTCTTCTCAGGTGAGAGGTCCATTGGTGCGCTTGCTGGATTGAATGGTACCTCCCTTTTTACTTTTAAACACAGCTCCTTTCTTTTCTCATTATTGGCTCTTACCCATTTACGTCTCACCAGACGGTAGAGGGTACACAGTTCCCTAAAACCCCTTCAGCATTTATTGTTTGTAGACTTTTTGCTGATGGTCAGTCGACTGGTGTAAGTTGAAACTTTTTGTAGATTATATTGCATGGGTCTAACACTCCCTGAGGTTGAGCTTTTATCCATTTTCCTTTTTTTTAAAAAGAGCGTGAATAAAACTTAACTCTTCATACTCTCTTCTTGAAACATTTGCCTGTTTTAAATTTTTTGGTCCACTCCTTACTTCAGCACAATTTTTTAGGGCAGGTGACCTTTACAGCCCTGAGTCCTTGGGAATGTTAAGTGACCATTAGCTGTGACTTTAAAGCTGCTTTTGCAGGAAACGGCCACAAGGTGGCAGCATTTCTCCTTTACCAAATTTGGTTACTAGGGAAACAGAGGCTTAATGGAAGTGGTGTTCTAGGTTGTAAATCTGAATGGAATGTGCCAGGAAAAAGCCCTTTAAGTTTATGTCTCATTACTTCTTGTTCATATTTGTAATTTACTTTTTATTTTTTATCCCAGCAAATTTGATTACAATGGTTTGTTTGTTCTAGGTGTGCAAGATGTGGTTCTTTCACACATATACGTTTATCTATTCTTCCTCGCATCCTTTTCCCATGTAGCTTATGACACAATGTTGAGTAGTCTTCTCCTGGTTTTCTGTACGTCTTTGCTGGTTATATATTTCACATGGTTTGTATATCTCTCTTAAGCACAATATGGTAATGTATCCAATCCTCATCCCTTTCTATTTGGTGAAGCATAAGTTTTTTAATGAATCTATGATTGCCTTTCTCTGTGGAAATATCTTCATTGGTATCAATTTTTAAGTAACTCCTTAAAGTAATACGATAGGATATGTGTCTTTTGCTTTCTCACTTACTACAGGTGGCGTGATTACATCTAGACTCATCTATGGTGCTGCAAATGGCATTGTTTCATTTTTTTCACTAGCAAATATTCCATCTGTACATGGAGGAGTTCTTCTTTGTCCACCCATCTGTTGGTAGACTTTTTGGTTACTTCCATATCTTGGCTATTGTAATACTGTGCCATGCAGATTTGCCTGCCTGTGTCTTTCCAATTCTCTCTTCTTAGATTATAGGTGGAGGAGTGGGCCTGCTGGATCATACGGTAGCTCAATGTTTACCTTTTTAAGGCACCTCCATTCTGTTCTAGTTCGTGGCCCTTTCCATGTTACGTCCCCCTTGAATTTGAGGGTATGCATTTCTCTACAACACCTTCAGCATTTATTGTTTGTAGTTTTCTTGCTGATGGTTATTCTGACAAGTGTGATCTGATACCTCTTTGTGGCTGAATTCGCACGTGCCTCATAATCCACTGAAATTGAGCTTGCAGACATGTCCTTTTTATTTTTCAAGCTGTGATTACCCCTTAGTTCTTCAAAGTGTTCTCTTAAAGTATGTGTCACATTTTGAAATGTTTTGGCCATTACCTCCCTCCAGACATTTTGAGGGCAGGTTTCATTTACAGTTCTGCCGTACTTGTTCCTATGAAATGACCATTAGCACAGGCTTTAAAGCTGCTTTTGCAGCTAACTGCCAGAGGGCGGCAGACTTTCTATGTCCCCCACCCTGGTAACTAGGGAAAAGCCCTTGCGGCCTGTGGTGTTTCTCAGTTATAAATTAGAGTGGAGTGTGCCCGGACAAACCCACACAAGCTGATGTCTCCTTACTTTTGTTGGATTTTTAAATTTAATTTTTATTTTTTATTGGAGTAATTTTCCACTGTGTACGTGGACCACTTCTACTTTGTGCATTCCTCGGTTGATGGACATTTTCATTGCTTCCAAGTGTTGGCTATGGTAAATATTGTTGGAGTGCAGGATTGCCAGCCTGTGACTTTTTGATTCTCATTTTCTCAGGTGATAGGCCCAGCAGTGGGTGTGATTGATTGACTGGTAGCACAGTGTTTCCCTTTTCAAAGCACCTTCTTTGTGTTTTCATTAGTGGCTCTTACCTCGTCCCCCTTAGAATCCAGGGTACGCATTTCTCCACAATCGCTTCAGCATTTACTGTTTGCAATATTTATGCTAATGGCTCTTCTGGCTGTTGTGAGCTGATAGGTTTTTGTAATTCGGGTTTGCATGTCTTTGAAAATTCGTAAAACTCATCATTTTTCTCCACCGTTTTCTTTTCTGTTAAAAAAAAGGAAACAATTGGGAGTACAATATAACTCTTGAAATTGTGTTCTTGGAAGGTTGCCCTGTTTTGAAATTTTTGGTCGATTTTCCACCCCAGAATTTGTTTAGAAAGCAGGTGTCTTTTACCGAACTGCAAGTTTGGTGAATATTTAGTGACCTTTAGCAATGGGTTTAAAGCTGCTGTTGTGGGAAGTGGCCTCAAGCAGGCAGCATATCTCCATTCCCATATCTGGGTACTAGGGCAGCAGAGCCTTTCTGGAAGTCGTGTTCCTAGTTTGTAAATTACATTGGAATGTGCATGGAGAAAGCCCCATAAGTTTATGTCTCATTATTTCTTCTTGGTTTTAATTTTTTTTTTAATTGGGGTAAAGCTTAGAATATTGTTTGTCCTAGGTGTACACAATCTGGTTCGTTTGTACATTCTATATGTCTATTCAAGTACAGATCCTCTTCCCATGTAAAACGTTACTGAGGGTTCCGCAGACCTCCCTTCCTATATGGTTGGTCTTTTTGAGATATGTATATAATATGTGTTTGTATACATATAGTAACACTAATCTTAATTTATCCATTCCCCCCACCTTTCCTTTTAGATGAGCATAGTTTGTTTTCTAAGTCTGTGAGTGTCTTTCTCTGTGGAAATATGTTCCTTTGTGTTAGTTATTAGATAACGCCTATAAGTGATATCATAGAATATAGGTCTTTTGCTTTCCGACTTACCTCATGTTTCGTGATTATCTCCAGACTCATTTGTAGTGCCTCAGAGAGCAGTGGCTCATTGTTTTCCATGGCTATTATTCCATTGTGTACATGGACCACTTCTTCTTTATCCATTCACCTGTTGTTGGACATTTTGATTGCTCCACTGTCTTGGCTATTGTGAATAAGGCTGCACTGCAGCTTTTGCGGCCTGTGTCTTCTCGATTCTTGTCTTCTCAGGTGAGAGATCCAATGGTGCGCCTGCTGTATTGAATGGTACCTGCAGTTTTACTTTTAAACACAGCTCCTTTCTGTTCTCATTATTGGCTGTTACCCCTTAACGTCTCACCAGCAGGTAGAGTGTACACAGTTCTCTAAAACCCCTTCAGCATTTATTGTTTGTAGACTTTCTGCTGATGGTAAGTCAACTGGTTTAAGTTGAAACTTTTTGGAGATTAGATTGCATGGGTCTAACCCTCCCTGAGGTTGAGCTTTTATCCATTTTCCTTTTTTTAAAAGAGCGTGAGTAAAACTTAACTCTTCATACTCTCTTCTTGAAACATTTGCCTGTTTTGAATTGTTTTGTCCATTCCCTCCTTCAGCACAATTTTTTAGGGCAGGTGTCCTTTACAGCCCTGAGTCCTTGGGAATGTTAAGTGACCATTAGCTGTGAGTTTAAAGCTTTTCTTGCAGGAAACGGAAACAAGGTGGCAGCATTTCCCCTTTACCAAATTTGGTTCCTAGGGAAACAGAGCCTTAATGGAAGTGGTGTTCTAGGTTGTAAATTAAAATGGAATGTGCCAGGGAAAAGCCCTTTAAGTTTATGTCTCATTACTTCTTGTTCATATTTGTAATTTACTTTTTATTTTTTATCCCAGCAAATTTGATTACAATGGTTTGTTTGTTCTAGGTGTGCAAGATGTGGTTCTTTCACACATATACATGTATCTATTCTTCCTCGCATCCTTTTCCCATGTAGGTTATGACACAATGTTGAGTAGTCTTCTCCTGGTCTTCCGTACGTCTTTGGTGATTATATATTTCGCATGGTTTGTATATCTCTGTTAACCCCAAGACGGTAATGTATCCAATCCTCATCCCTTTCTATTTGGTGAACCATAAGTTTTTTAATGAATCTGTGATTGCCTTTCTCTGTGGAAATATCTTCATTGGTATCAATTTTTAAGTAACTCCTAAAAGTGATATGATAGGATATGTGTCTTTTGCTTTCTCACTTACTACAGGTGGCGTGATTAGGTCTAGACTCATCTATGGTGCTGCAAATGGCATTGTTTCATTTTTTTCACTAGCGAATATTGCATCTGTACATGGAGGAGTTCTTCTTTGTCCACCCATCTGTTGGTGGACTTTTTGGTTACTTCCATATCTTGGCTATTGTAATACTGTGCCATGCAGATTTGCCTGCCTGTGTCTTCCAATTCTCTCTTCTTAGATTATAGGTGGAGGAGTGGGCCTGCTGGATCATATGGTAACTCAATGTTTACCTTTTTAAGGCACCTCCATTCTGTTCTCATTCGTGGCCCTTTCCAACTTACGTCCCACTTGAAGTTGAGGGTATGCATTTCTCCACAACACCTTCCGCATTTATTGTTTGTAGTTTGCTTGCTGATGGTTATTCTGACAATTGTGAGCTGATACCTCTTTGTGGTTGAATTTGCACGTGCCTCATAATCCGTTGAAATTGAGCTTGAAGGCATGTCCTTTTTATTTTTCAAGCTGTGATTACCCCTTAGTTCTTCAAAGTGTTCTCTTAAAGTATGTGTCACATTTTGAAATGTTTTGGCCATTACCTCCCTCAAGACATTTTGAGGGCAGGTTTCATTTACAGTTCTGCAGTACTTGTTCCTATGAAATGACCATTAGCACAGGCTTTAAAGCTGCTTTTGCAGGTAACTGCCAGAGGGCAGCAGCCTTTCTATGTTCCCCACCCTGGTAACTAGGGAAAAGCCCTTGCGGCCTGTGGTGTTTCTCGGTTATAAATTAGAGTGGAGTGTGCCCGGACAAACCCACACAAGCTGATGTCTCCTTACTTTTGTTGGATTTTTAAATTTAATTTTTATTTTTTATTGGAGTAATTTTCCACTGTGTACGTGGACCACTTCTACTTTGTGCAGTCCTCGGTTGATGGACATTTTCATTGCTTCCAAGTGTTGGCTATGGTAAATATTGTTGGAGTGCAGGATTGCCAGCCTGTGACTTTTTGATTCTCATTTTCTCAGGTGATAGGCCCAAAAGTGGGTGTGATTGACTGACTGGTAGCACCGTGTTTCCCTTTTCAAAGCACCTTCTTTGTGTTTTCATTAGTGGCACTTACCAGGTCCCCCTTAGAATCGAGTGTACACATTTCTCCACAATCGCTTCAGCATTTATTGTTTGCAGCATTTATGCTAATGGCCCTACTGGCTGCTGTGAGCTGATAGGGTTTTAAAATTTGTGTTTGCATGTCTTTGAAAATTCGTAAAACTCATCGTTTTTCTCCGCCGTTTTCTTTTCTGTTAAAAAAAGGAAACAATTGGGAGTACAATATTACTCTTGATATTGTCTTCTTGGAAGGTTGCTTGCTTTTGAATTTTTTGGTCGATTTTCCACCTCAGACTTTTTTAGAAAGCAGGTGTCATTTAGTGAACTGCAAGTTTGATGAATATTTAGTGAACTTTCGCAATAGTTTTAAAGCTCCTGTTGTGGGAAGTGGCCTGAAACAGGCAGCATTTCTCTATTCCCAAATCTGGGTACTAGGGCAGCAGAGTCTTTCTGGAAGTCGTGTTCCTAGGTTGTAAATTACATTGGAATATGCATGGAGAAACACCCTTTAGTTTATGTCTCATTATTTCTTCTTGGTTTTAATTTTTTTTTTTAATTGGGGTAAAGCTTAGAATATTGTTTGTCCTAGGTGTACACAATCTGGTTCATTTGTACATTCTATATGTCTATTCAAGTACAGATCCTCTTCCCATGTAAAATGTTACTGAGGGTTCCGCAGACCTCCCTTGCTATATGGTCGGTATTTTTGAGATATGTATATAATATGTGTTTGTATACATATAGTAACACTAATCTTAATTTATCCATTCCCCCCACCTTTCCTTTTAGATGAGCATAGTTTGTTTTCTAAGTCTGTGAGTGTCTTTCTCTGTGGAAATATGTTCCTTTGTGTCAGTTATTAGATAACACCTATAAGTGATATCATAGAATATAGGTCTTTTGCTTTCCGACTTACCTCATGTTTCATGATTATCTCCAGACTCATTTGTGGCGCCACAGAGAGCAATGGTTCATTGTTTTCCATGGCTAATATTCTATTGTGTACATGGACCACTTGTTCTTTATCCATTCACCTCTTGTTGGACATTTTGATGCTTCACTGTCTTGGCTATTGTGAATAAGGCTGCACTGCAGCTTTTGCGGCCTGTGTCTTCTCGATTCTTGTCTTCTCAGGTGAGAGGTCCATTGGTGCGCTTGCTGGATTGAATGGTACCTCCCTTTTTACTTTTAAACACAGCTCCTTTCTTTTCTCATTATTGGCTCTTACCCATTTACGTCTCACCAGACGGTAGAGGGTACACAGTTCCCTAAAACCCCTTCAGCATTTATTGTTTGTAGACTTTTTGCTGATGGTCAGTCGACTGGTGTAAGTTGAAACTTTTTGGAGATTAGATTGCATGGGTCTAACCCTCCCTGAGGTTGAGCTTTTATCCATTTTCCTTTTTTTAAAAGAGCGTGAGTAAAACTTAACTCTTCATACTCTCTTCTTGAAACATTTGCCTGTTTTGAATTTTTTTGTCCATTCCCTCCTTCAGCACAATTTTTTAGGGCAGGTGTCCTTTACAGCCCTGAGTCCTTGGGAATGTTAAGTGACCATTAGCTGTGAGTTTAAAGCTTTTCTTGCAGGAAACGGAAACAAGGTGGCAGCATTTCCCCTTTACCAAATTTGGTTCCTAGGGAAACAGAGCCTTAATGGAAGTGGTGTTCTAGGTTGTAAATTAAAATGGAATGTGCCAGGGAAAAGCCCTTTAAGTTTATGTCTCATTACTTCTTGTTCATATTTGTAATTTACTTTTTATTTTTTATCCCAGCAAATTTGATTACAATGGTTTGTTTGTTCTAGGTGTGCAAGATGTGGTTCTTTCACACATATACATGTATCTATTCTTCCTCGCATCCTTTTCCCATGTAGGTTATGACACAATGTTGAGTAGTCTTCTCCTGGTCTTCCGTACGTCTTTGGTGATTATATATTTCGCATGGTTTGTATATCTCTGTTAACCCCAAGACGGTAATGTATCCAATCCTCATCCCTTTCTATTTGGTGAACCATAAGTTTTTTAATGAATCTGTGATTGCCTTTCTCTGTGGAAATATCTTCATTGGTATCAATTTTTAAGTAACTCCTAAAAGTGATATGATAGGATATGTGTCTTTTGCTTTCTCACTTACTACAGGTGGCGTGATTAGGTCTAGACTCATCTATGGTGCTGCAAATGGCATTGTTTCATTTTTTTCACTAGCGAATATTGCATCTGTACATGGAGGAGTTCTTCTTTGTCCACCCATCTGTTGGTGGACTTTTTGGTTACTTCCATATCTTGGCTATTGTAATACTGTGCCATGCAGATTTGCCTGCCTGTGTCTTCCAATTCTCTCTTCTTAGATTATAGGTGGAGGAGTGGGCCTGCTGGATCATATGGTAACTCAATGTTTACCTTTTTAAGGCACCTCCATTCTGTTCTCATTCGTGGCCCTTTCCAACTTACGTCCCACTTGAAGTTGAGGGTATGCATTTCTCCACAACACCTTCCGCATTTATTGTTTGTAGTTTGCTTGCTGATGGTTATTCTGACAATTGTGAGCTGATACCTCTTTGTGGTTGAATTTGCACGTGCCTCATAATCCGTTGAAATTGAGCTTGAAGGCATGTCCTTTTTATTTTTCAAGCTGTGATTACCCCTTAGTTCTTCAAAGTGTTCTCTTAAAGTATGTGTCACATTTTGAAATGTTTTGGCCATTACCTCCCTCAAGACATTTTGAGGGCAGGTTTCATTTACAGTTCTGCAGTACTTGTTCCTATGAAATGACCATTAGCACAGGCTTTAAAGCTGCTTTTGCAGGTAACTGCCAGAGGGCAGCAGCCTTTCTATGTTCCCCACCCTGGTAACTAGGGAAAAGCCCTTGCGGCCTGTGGTGTTTCTCGGTTATAAATTAGAGTGGAGTGTGCCCGGACAAACCCACACAAGCTGATGTCTCCTTACTTTTGTTGGATTTTTAAATTTAATTTTTATTTTTTATTGGAGTAATTTTCCACTGTGTACGTGGACCACTTCTACTTTGTGCAGTCCTCGGTTGATGGACATTTTCATTGCTTCCAAGTGTTGGCTATGGTAAATATTGTTGGAGTGCAGGATTGCCAGCCTGTGACTTTTTGATTCTCATTTTCTCAGGTGATAGGCCCAAAAGTGGGTGTGATTGACTGACTGGTAGCACCGTGTTTCCCTTTTCAAAGCACCTTCTTTGTGTTTTCATTAGTGGCACTTACCAGGTCCCCCTTAGAATCGAGTGTACACATTTCTCCACAATCGCTTCAGCATTTATTGTTTGCAGCATTTATGCTAATGGCCCTACTGGCTGCTGTGAGCTGATAGGGTTTTAAAATTTGTGTTTGCATGTCTTTGAAAATTCGTAAAACTCATCGTTTTTCTCCGCCGTTTTCCTTTCTGTTAAAAAAAGGAAACAATTGGGAGTACAATATTACTCTTGATATTGTCTTCTTGGAAGGTTGCTCGCTTTTGAATTTTTTGGTCGATTTTCCACCTCAGACTTTTTTAGAAAGCAGGTGTCATTTAGTGAACTGCAAGTTTGATGAATATTTAGTGAACTTTCGCAATAGTTTTAAAGCTCCTGTTGTGGGAAGTGGCCTGAAACAGGCAGCATTTCTCTATTCCCAAATCTGGGTACTAGGGCAGCAGAGTCTTTCTGGAAGTCGTGTTCCTAGGTTGTAAATTACATTGGAATATGCATGGAGAAACACCCTTTAGTTTATGTCTCATTATTTCTTCTTGGTTTTAATTTTTTTTTTTAATTGGGGTAAAGCTTAGAATATTGTTTGTCCTAGGTGTACACAATCTGGTTCATTTGTACATTCTATATGTCTATTCAAGTACAGATCCTCTTCCCATGTAAAATGTTACTGAGGGTTCCGCAGACCTCCCTTGCTATATGGTCGGTATTTTTGAGATATGTATATAATATGTGTTTGTATACGTATAGTAACACTAATCTTAATTTATCCATTCCCCCCACCTTTCCTTTTAGATGAGCATAGTTTGTTTTCTAAGTCTGTGAGTGTCTTTCTCTGTGGAAATATGTTCCTTTGTGTCAGTTATTAGATAACGCCTATAAGTGATATCATAGAATATAGGTCTTTTGCTTTCCGACTTACCTCATGTTTCATGATTATCTCCAGACTCATTTGTGGCGCCTCAGAGAGCAATGGTTCATTGTTTTCCATGGCTAATATTCTATTGTGTACATGGACCACTTGTTCTTTATCCATTCACCTCTTGTTGGACATTTTGATGCTTCACTGTCTTGGCTATTGTGAATAAGGCTGCACTGCAGCTTTTGCGGCCTGTGTCTTCTCGATTCTTGTCTTCTCAGGTGAGAGGTCCATTGGTGCGCTTGCTGGATTGAATGGTACCTCCCTTTTTACTTTTAAACACAGCTCCTTTCTTTTCTCATTATTGGCTCTTACCCATTTACGTCTCACCAGACGGTAGAGGGTACACAGTTCCCTAAAACCCCTTCAGCATTTATTGTTTGTAGACTTTTTGCTGATGGTCAGTCGACTGGTGTAAGTTGAAACTTTTTGTAGATTAGATTGCATGGGTCTAACACTCCCTGAGGTTGAGCTTTTATCCATTTTCCTTTTTTTTAAAAAGAGCGTGAATAAAACTTAACTCTTCATACTCTCTTCTTGAAACATTTGCCTGTTTTAAATTTTTTGGTCCACTCCTTACTTCAGCACAATTTTTTAGGGCAGGTGACCTTTACAGCCCTGAGTCCTTGGGAATGTTAAGTGACCATTAGCTGTGACTTTAAAGCTGCTTTTGCAGGAAACGGCCACAAGGTGGCAGCATTTCTCCTGTACCAAATTTGGTTACTAGAGAAACAGAGGCTTAATGGAAGTGGTGTTCTAGGTTGTAAATCTGAATGGAATGTGCCAGGAAAAAGCCCTTTAAGTTTATGTCTCATTACTTCTTGTTCATATTTGTAATTTACTTTTTATTTTTTATCCCAGCAAATTTGATTACAATGGTTTGTTTGTTCTAGGTGTGCAAGATGTGGTTCTTTCACACATATACGTTTATCTATTCTTCCTCGCATCCTTTTCCCATGTAGCTTATGACACAATGTTGAGTAGTCTTCTCCTGGTTTTCTGTACGTCTTTGCTGGTTATATATTTCACATGGTTTGTATATCTCTCTTAAGCACAATATGGTAATGTATCCAATCCTCATCCCTTTCTATTTGGTGAAGCATAAGTTTTTTAATGAATCTATGATTGCCTTTCTCTGTGGAAATATCTTCATTGGTATCAATTTTTAAGTAACTCCTTAAAGTAATACGATAGGATATGTGTCTTTTGCTTTCTCACTTACTACAGGTGGCGTGATTACATCTAGACTCATCTATGGTGCTGCAAATGGCATTGTTTCATTTTTTTCACTAGCGAATATTCCATCTGTACATGGAGGAGTTCTTCTTTGTCCACCCATCTGTTGGTAGACTTTTTGGTTACTTCCATATCTTGGCTATTGTAATACTGTGCCATGCAGATTTGCCTGCCTGTGTCTTTCCAATTCTCTCTTCTTAGATTTTAGGTGGAGGAGTGGGCCTGCTGGATCATACGGTAGCTCAATGTTTACCTTTTTAAGGCACCTCCATTCTGTTCTAGTTCGTGGCCCTTTCCATGTTACGTCCCCCTTGAATTTGAGGGTATGCATTTCTCTACAACACCTTCAGCATTTATTGTTTGTAGTTTTCTTGCTGATGGTTATTCTGACAAGTGTGATCTGATACCTCTTTGTGGCTGAATTCGCACGTGCCTCATAATCCACTGAAATTGAGCTTGCAGACATGTCCTTTTTATTTTTCAAGCTGTGATTACCCCTTAGTTCTTCAAAGTGTTCTCTTAAAGTATGTGTCACATTTTGAAATGTTTTGGCCATTACCTCCCTCCAGACATTTTGAGGGCAGGTTTCATTTACAGTTCTGCCGTACTTGTTCCTATGAAATGACCATTAGCACAGGCTTTAAAGCTGCTTTTGCAGCTAACTGCCAGAGGGCGGCAGACTTTCTATGTCCCCCACCCTGGTAACTAGGGAAAAGCCCTTGCGGCCTGTGGTGTTTCTCGGTTATAAATTAGAGTGGAGTGTGCCCGGACAAACCCACACAAGCTGATGTCTCCTTACTTTTGTTGGATTTTTACATTTAATTTTTATTTTTTATTGGAGTAATTTTCCACTGTGTACGTGGACCACTTCTACTTTGTGCATTCCTCGGTTGATGGACATTTTCATTGCTTCCAAGTGTTGGCTATGGTAAATATTGTTGGAGTGCAGGATTGCCAGCCTGTGACTTTTTGATTCTCATTTTCTCAGGTGATAGGCCCAGCAGTGGGTGTGATTGATTGACTGGTAGCACAGTGTTTCCCTTTTCAAAGCACCTTCTTTGTGTTTTCATTAGTGGCTCTTACCTCGTCCCCCTTAGAATCCAGGGTACGCATTTCTCCACAATCGCTTCAGCATTTACTGTTTGCAATATTTATGCTAATGGCTCTTCTGGCTGTTGTGAGCTGATAGGTTTTTGTAATTCGGGTTTGCATGTCTTTGAAAATTCGTAAAACTCATCATTTTTCTCCACCGTTTTCTTTTATGTTAAAAAAAAGGAAACAATTGGGAGTACAATATAACTCTTGAAATTGTGTTCTTGGAAGGTTGCCCTGTTTTGAAATTTTTGGTCGATTTTCCACCCCAGAATTTGTTTAGAAAGCAGGTGTCTTTTACCGAACTGCAAGTTTGGTGAATATTTAGTGACCTTTAGCAATGGGTTTAAAGCTGCTGTTGTGGGAAGTGGCCTCAAGCAGGCAGCATATCTCCATTCCCATATCTGGGTACTAGGGCAGCAGAGCCTTTCTGGAAGTCGTGTTCCTAGTTTGTAAATTACATTGGAATGTGCATGGAGAAAGCCCCATAAGTTTATGTCTCATTATTTCTTCTTGGTTTTAATTTTTTTTTTTAATTGGGGTAAAGCTTAGAATATTGTTTGTCCTAGGTGTACACAATCTGGTTCGTTTGTACATTCTATATGTCTATTCAAGTACAGATCCTCTTCCCATGTAAAACGTTACTGAGGGTTCCGCAGACCTCCTTTGCTATATGGTTGGTCTTTTTGAGATATATATATAATATGTGTTTGTATACATATAGTAACACTAATCTTAATTTATCCATTCCCCCCACCTTTCCTTTTAGATGAGCATAGTTTCTTTTCTAAGTCTGTGAGTGTCTTTCTCTGTGGAAATATGTTCCTTTGTGTCAGTTATTAGATAACGCCTATAAGTGATATCATAGAATATAGGTCTTTTGCTTTCCGACTTACCTCATGTTTCGTGATTATCTCCAGACTCATTTGTAGTGCCTCAGAGAGCAGTGGCTCATTGTTTTCCATGGCTATTATTCCATTGTGTACATGGACCACTTCTTCTTTATCCATTCACCTGTTGTTGGACATTTTGATTGCTCCACTGTCTTGGCTATTGTGAATAAGGCTGCACTGCAGCTTTTGCGGCCTGTGTCTTCTCGATTCTTGTCTTCTCAGGTGAGAGATCCAATGGTGCGCCCGCTGTATTGAATGGTACCTGCAGTTTTACTTTTAAACACAGCTCCTTTCTGTTCTCATTATTGGCTGTTACCCCTTAACGTCTCACCAGCAGGTAGAGTGTACACAGTTCTCTAAAACCCCTTCAGCATTTATTGTTTGTAGACTTTCTGCTGATGGTAAGTCAACTGGTTTAAGTTGAAACTTTTTGGAGATTAGATTGCATGGGTCTAACCCTCCCTGAGGTTGAGCTTTTATCCATTTTCCTTTTTTTAAAAGAGCGTGAGTAAAACTTAACTCTTCATACTCTCTTCTTGAAACATTTGCCTGTTTTGAATTTTTTTGTCCATTCCCTCCTTCAGCACAATTTTTTAGGGCAGGTGTCCTTTACAGCCCTGAGTCCTTGGGAATGTTAAGTGACCATTAGCTGTGAGTTTAAAGCTTTTCTTGCAGGAAACGGAAACAAGGTGGCAGCATTTCCCCTTTACCAAATTTGGTTCCTAGGGAAACAGAGCCTTAATGGAAGTGGTGTTCTAGGTTGTAAATTAAAATGGAATGTGCCAGGGAAAAGCCCTTTAAGTTTATGTCTCATTACTTCTTGTTCATATTTGTAATTTACTTTTTATTTTTTATCCCAGCAAATTTGATTACAATGGTTTGTTTGTTCTAGGTGTGCAAGATGTGGTTCTTTCACACATATACATGTATCTATTCTTCCTCGCATCCTTTTCCCATGTAGGTTATGACACAATGTTGAGTAGTCTTCTCCTGGTCTTCCGTACGTCTTTGGTGATTATATATTTCGCATGGTTTGTATATCTCTGTTAACCCCAAGACGGTAATGTATCCAATCCTCATCCCTTTCTATTTGGTGAACCATAAGTTTTTTAATGAATCTGTGATTGCCTTTCTCTGTGGAAATATCTTCATTGGTATCAATTTTTAAGTAACTCCTAAAAGTGATATGATAGGATATGTGTCTTTTGCTTTCTCACTTACTACAGGTGGCGTGATTAGGTCTAGACTCATCTATGGTGCTGCAAATGGCATTGTTTCATTTTTTTCACTAGCGAATATTGCATCTGTACATGGAGGAGTTCTTCTTTGTCCACCCATCTGTTGGTGGACTTTTTGGTTACTTCCATATCTTGGCTATTGTAATACTGTGCCATGCAGATTTGCCTGCCTGTGTCTTCCAATTCTCTCTTCTTAGATTATAGGTGGAGGAGTGGGCCTGCTGGATCATATGGTAACTCAATGTTTACCTTTTTAAGGCACCTCCATTCTGTTCTCATTCGTGGCCCTTTCCAACTTACGTCCCACTTGAAGTTGAGGGTATGCATTTCTCCACAACACCTTCCGCATTTATTGTTTGTAGTTTGCTTGCTGATGGTTATTCTGACAATTGTGAGCTGATACCTCTTTGTGGTTGAATTTGCACGTGCCTCATAATCCGTTGAAATTGAGCTTGAAGGCATGTCCTTTTTATTTTTCAAGCTGTGATTACCCCTTAGTTCTTCAAAGTGTTCTCTTAAAGTATGTGTCACATTTTGAAATGTTTTGGCCATTACCTCCCTCAAGACATTTTGAGGGCAGGTTTCATTTACAGTTCTGCAGTACTTGTTCCTATGAAATGACCATTAGCACAGGCTTTAAAGCTGCTTTTGCAGGTAACTGCCAGAGGGCAGCAGCCTTTCTATGTTCCCCACCCTGGTAACTAGGGAAAAGCCCTTGCGGCCTGTGGTGTTTCTCGGTTATAAATTAGAGTGGAGTGTGCCCGGACAAACCCACACAAGCTGATGTCTCCTTACTTTTGTTGGATTTTTAAATTTAATTTTTATTTTTTATTGGAGTAATTTTCCACTGTGTACGTGGACCACTTCTACTTTGTGCAGTCCTCGGTTGATGGACATTTTCATTGCTTCCAAGTGTTGGCTATGGTAAATATTGTTGGAGTGCAGGATTGCCAGCCTGTGACTTTTTGATTCTCATTTTCTCAGGTGATAGGCCCAAAAGTGGGTGTGATTGACTGACTGGTAGCACCGTGTTTCCCTTTTCAAAGCACCTTCTTTGTGTTTTCATTAGTGGCACTTACCAGGTCCCCCTTAGAATCGAGTGTACACATTTCTCCACAATCGCTTCAGCATTTATTGTTTGCAGCATTTATGCTAATGGCCCTACTGGCTGCTGTGAGCTGATAGGGTTTTAAAATTTGTGTTTGCATGTCTTTGAAAATTCGTAAAACTCATCGTTTTTCTCCGCCGTTTTCTTTTCTGTTAAAAAAAGGAAACAATTGGGAGTACAATATTACTCTTGATATTGTCTTCTTGGAAGGTTGCTTGCTTTTGAATTTTTTGGTCGATTTTCCACCTCAGACTTTTTTAGAAAGCAGGTGTCATTTAGTGAACTGCAAGTTTGATGAATATTTAGTGAACTTTCGCAATAGTTTTAAAGCTCCTGTTGTGGGAAGTGGCCTGAAACAGGCAGCATTTCTCTATTCCCAAATCTGGGTACTAGGGCAGCAGAGTCTTTCTGGAAGTCGTGTTCCTAGGTTGTAAATTACATTGGAATATGCATGGAGAAACACCCTTTAGTTTATGTCTCATTATTTCTTCTTGGTTTTAATTTTTTTTTTTAATTGGGGTAAAGCTTAGAATATTGTTTGTCCTAGGTGTACACAATCTGGTTCATTTGTACATTCTATATGTCTATTCAAGTACAGATCCTCTTCCCATGTAAAATGTTACTGAGGGTTCCGCAGACCTCCCTTGCTATATGGTCGGTATTTTTGAGATATGTATATAATATGTGTTTGTATACATATAGTAACACTAATCTTAATTTATCCATTCCCCCCACCTTTCCTTTTAGATGAGCATAGTTTGTTTTCTAAGTCTGTGAGTGTCTTTCTCTGTGGAAATATGTTCCTTTGTGTCAGTTATTAGATAACACCTATAAGTGATATCATAGAATATAGGTCTTTTGCTTTCCGACTTACCTCATGTTTCATGATTATCTCCAGACTCATTTGTGGCGCCACAGAGAGCAATGGTTCATTGTTTTCCATGGCTAATATTCTATTGTGTACATGGACCACTTGTTCTTTATCCATTCACCTCTTGTTGGACATTTTGATGCTTCACTGTCTTGGCTATTGTGAATAAGGCTGCACTGCAGCTTTTGCGGCCTGTGTCTTCTCGATTCTTGTCTTCTCAGGTGAGAGGTCCATTGGTGCGCTTGCTGGATTGAATGGTACCTCCCTTTTTACTTTTAAACACAGCTCCTTTCTTTTCTCATTATTGGCTCTTACCCATTTACGTCTCACCAGACGGTAGAGGGTACACAGTTCCCTAAAACCCCTTCAGCATTTATTGTTTGTAGACTTTTTGCTGATGGTCAGTCGACTGGTGTAAGTTGAAACTTTTTGGAGATTAGATTGCATGGGTCTAACCCTCCCTGAGGTTGAGCTTTTATCCATTTTCCTTTTTTTAAAAGAGCGTGAGTAAAACTTAACTCTTCATACTCTCTTCTTGAAACATTTGCCTGTTTTGAATTTTTTTGTCCATTCCCTCCTTCAGCACAATTTTTTAGGGCAGGTGTCCTTTACAGCCCTGAGTCCTTGGGAATGTTAAGTGACCATTAGCTGTGAGTTTAAAGCTTTTCTTGCAGGAAACGGAAACAAGGTGGCAGCATTTCCCCTTTACCAAATTTGGTTCCTAGGGAAACAGAGCCTTAATGGAAGTGGTGTTCTAGGTTGTAAATTAAAATGGAATGTGCCAGGGAAAAGCCCTTTAAGTTTATGTCTCATTACTTCTTGTTCATATTTGTAATTTACTTTTTATTTTTTATCCCAGCAAATTTGATTACAATGGTTTGTTTGTTCTAGGTGTGCAAGATGTGGTTCTTTCACACATATACATGTATCTATTCTTCCTCGCATCCTTTTCCCATGTAGGTTATGACACAATGTTGAGTAGTCTTCTCCTGGTCTTCCGTACGTCTTTGGTGATTATATATTTCGCATGGTTTGTATATCTCTGTTAACCCCAAGACGGTAATGTATCCAATCCTCATCCCTTTCTATTTGGTGAACCATAAGTTTTTTAATGAATCTGTGATTGCCTTTCTCTGTGGAAATATCTTCATTGGTATCAATTTTTAAGTAACTCCTAAAAGTGATATGATAGGATATGTGTCTTTTGCTTTCTCACTTACTACAGGTGGCGTGATTAGGTCTAGACTCATCTATGGTGCTGCAAATGGCATTGTTTCATTTTTTTCACTAGCGAATATTGCATCTGTACATGGAGGAGTTCTTCTTTGTCCACCCATCTGTTGGTGGACTTTTTGGTTACTTCCATATCTTGGCTATTGTAATACTGTGCCATGCAGATTTGCCTGCCTGTGTCTTCCAATTCTCTCTTCTTAGATTATAGGTGGAGGAGTGGGCCTGCTGGATCATATGGTAACTCAATGTTTACCTTTTTAAGGCACCTCCATTCTGTTCTCATTCGTGGCCCTTTCCAACTTACGTCCCACTTGAAGTTGAGGGTATGCATTTCTCCACAACACCTTCCGCATTTATTGTTTGTAGTTTGCTTGCTGATGGTTATTCTGACAATTGTGAGCTGATACCTCTTTGTGGTTGAATTTGCACGTGCCTCATAATCCGTTGAAATTGAGCTTGAAGGCATGTCCTTTTTATTTTTCAAGCTGTGATTACCCCTTAGTTCTTCAAAGTGTTCTCTTAAAGTATGTGTCACATTTTGAAATGTTTTGGCCATTACCTCCCTCAAGACATTTTGAGGGCAGGTTTCATTTACAGTTCTGCAGTACTTGTTCCTATGAAATGACCATTAGCACAGGCTTTAAAGCTGCTTTTGCAGGTAACTGCCAGAGGGCAGCAGCCTTTCTATGTTCCCCACCCTGGTAACTAGGGAAAAGCCCTTGCGGCCTGTGGTGTTTCTCGGTTATAAATTAGAGTGGAGTGTGCCCGGACAAACCCACACAAGCTGATGTCTCCTTACTTTTGTTGGATTTTTAAATTTAATTTTTATTTTTTATTGGAGTAATTTTCCACTGTGTACGTGGACCACTTCTACTTTGTGCAGTCCTCGGTTGATGGACATTTTCATTGCTTCCAAGTGTTGGCTATGGTAAATATTGTTGGAGTGCAGGATTGCCAGCCTGTGACTTTTTGATTCTCATTTTCTCAGGTGATAGGCCCAAAAGTGGGTGTGATTGACTGACTGGTAGCACCGTGTTTCCCTTTTCAAAGCACCTTCTTTGTGTTTTCATTAGTGGCACTTACCAGGTCCCCCTTAGAATCGAGTGTACACATTTCTCCACAATCGCTTCAGCATTTATTGTTTGCAGCATTTATGCTAATGGCCCTACTGGCTGCTGTGAGCTGATAGGGTTTTAAAATTTGTGTTTGCATGTCTTTGAAAATTCGTAAAACTCATCGTTTTTCTCCGCCGTTTTCTTTTCTGTTAAAAAAAGGAAACAATTGGGAGTACAATATTACTCTTGATATTGTCTTCTTGGAAGGTTGCTTGCTTTTGAATTTTTTGGTCGATTTTCCACCTCAGACTTTTTTAGAAAGCAGGTGTCATTTAGTGAACTGCAAGTTTGATGAATATTTAGTGAACTTTCGCAATAGTTTTAAAGCTCCTGTTGTGGGAAGTGGCCTGAAACAGGCAGCATTTCTCTATTCCCAAATCTGGGTACTAGGGCAGCAGAGTCTTTCTGGAAGTCGTGTTCCTAGGTTGTAAATTACATTGGAATATGCATGGAGAAACACCCTTTAGTTTATGTCTCATTATTTCTTCTTGGTTTTAATTTTTTTTTTTAATTGGGGTAAAGCTTAGAATATTGTTTGTCCTAGGTGTACACAATCTGGTTCATTTGTACATTCTATATGTCTATTCAAGTACAGATCCTCTTCCCATGTAAAATGTTACTGAGGGTTCCGCAGACCTCCCTTGCTATATGGTCGGTATTTTTGAGATATGTATATAATATGTGTTTGTATACATATAGTAACACTAATCTTAATTTATCCATTCCCCCCACCTTTCCTTTTAGATGAGCATAGTTTGTTTTCTAAGTCTGTGAGTGTCTTTCTCTGTGGAAATATGTTCCTTTGTGTCAGTTATTAGATAACACCTATAAGTGATATCATAGAATATAGGTCTTTTGCTTTCCGACTTACCTCATGTTTCATGATTATCTCCAGACTCATTTGTGGCGCCACAGAGAGCAATGGTTCATTGTTTTCCATGGCTAATATTCTATTGTGTACATGGACCACTTGTTCTTTATCCATTCACCTCTTGTTGGACATTTTGATGCTTCACTGTCTTGGCTATTGTGAATAAGGCTGCACTGCAGCTTTTGCGGCCTGTGTCTTCTCGATTCTTGTCTTCTCAGGTGAGAGGTCCATTGGTGCGCTTGCTGGATTGAATGGTACCTCCCTTTTTACTTTTAAACACAGCTCCTTTCTTTTCTCATTATTGGCTCTTACCCATTTACGTCTCACCAGACGGTAGAGGGTACACAGTTCCCTAAAACCCCTTCAGCATTTATTGTTTGTAGACTTTTTGCTGATGGTCAGTCGACTGGTGTAAGTTGAAACTTTTTGGAGATTAGATTGCATGGGTCTAACCCTCCCTGAGGTTGAGCTTTTATCCATTTTCCTTTTTTTAAAAGAGCGTGAGTAAAACTTAACTCTTCATACTCTCTTCTTGAAACATTTGCCTGTTTTGAATTTTTTTGTCCATTCCCTCCTTCAGCACAATTTTTTAGGGCAGGTGTCCTTTACAGCCCTGAGTCCTTGGGAATGTTAAGTGACCATTAGCTGTGAGTTTAAAGCTTTTCTTGCAGGAAACGGAAACAAGGTGGCAGCATTTCCCCTTTACCAAATTTGGTTCCTAGGGAAACAGAGCCTTAATGGAAGTGGTGTTCTAGGTTGTAAATTAAAATGGAATGTGCCAGGGAAAAGCCCTTTAAGTTTATGTCTCATTACTTCTTGTTCATATTTGTAATTTACTTTTTATTTTTTATCCCAGCAAATTTGATTACAATGGTTTGTTTGTTCTAGGTGTGCAAGATGTGGTTCTTTCACACATATACATGTATCTATTCTTCCTCGCATCCTTTTCCCATGTAGGTTATGACACAATGTTGAGTAGTCTTCTCCTGGTCTTCCGTACGTCTTTGGTGATTATATATTTCGCATGGTTTGTATATCTCTGTTAACCCCAAGACGGTAATGTATCCAATCCTCATCCCTTTCTATTTGGTGAACCATAAGTTTTTTAATGAATCTGTGATTGCCTTTCTCTGTGGAAATATCTTCATTGGTATCAATTTTTAAGTAACTCCTAAAAGTGATATGATAGGATATGTGTCTTTTGCTTTCTCACTTACTACAGGTGGCGTGATTAGGTCTAGACTCATCTATGGTGCTGCAAATGGCATTGTTTCATTTTTTTCACTAGCGAATATTGCATCTGTACATGGAGGAGTTCTTCTTTGTCCACCCATCTGTTGGTGGACTTTTTGGTTACTTCCATATCTTGGCTATTGTAATACTGTGCCATGCAGATTTGCCTGCCTGTGTCTTCCAATTCTCTCTTCTTAGATTATAGGTGGAGGAGTGGGCCTGCTGGATCATATGGTAACTCAATGTTTACCTTTTTAAGGCACCTCCATTCTGTTCTCATTCGTGGCCCTTTCCAACTTACGTCCCACTTGAAGTTGAGGGTATGCATTTCTCCACAACACCTTCCGCATTTATTGTTTGTAGTTTGCTTGCTGATGGTTATTCTGACAATTGTGAGCTGATACCTCTTTGTGGTTGAATTTGCACGTGCCTCATAATCCGTTGAAATTGAGCTTGAAGGCATGTCCTTTTTATTTTTCAAGCTGTGATTACCCCTTAGTTCTTCAAAGTGTTCTCTTAAAGTATGTGTCACATTTTGAAATGTTTTGGCCATTACCTCCCTCAAGACATTTTGAGGGCAGGTTTCATTTACAGTTCTGCAGTACTTGTTCCTATGAAATGACCATTAGCACAGGCTTTAAAGCTGCTTTTGCAGGTAACTGCCAGAGGGCAGCAGCCTTTCTATGTTCCCCACCCTGGTAACTAGGGAAAAGCCCTTGCGGCCTGTGGTGTTTCTCGGTTATAAATTAGAGTGGAGTGTGCCCGGACAAACCCACACAAGCTGATGTCTCCTTACTTTTGTTGGATTTTTAAATTTAATTTTTATTTTTTATTGGAGTAATTTTCCACTGTGTACGTGGACCACTTCTACTTTGTGCAGTCCTCGGTTGATGGACATTTTCATTGCTTCCAAGTGTTGGCTATGGTAAATATTGTTGGAGTGCAGGATTGCCAGCCTGTGACTTTTTGATTCTCATTTTCTCAGGTGATAGGCCCAAAAGTGGGTGTGATTGACTGACTGGTAGCACCGTGTTTCCCTTTTCAAAGCACCTTCTTTGTGTTTTCATTAGTGGCACTTACCAGGTCCCCCTTAGAATCGAGTGTACACATTTCTCCACAATCGCTTCAGCATTTATTGTTTGCAGCATTTATGCTAATGGCCCTACTGGCTGCTGTGAGCTGATAGGGTTTTAAAATTTGTGTTTGCATGTCTTTGAAAATTCGTAAAACTCATCGTTTTTCTCCGCCGTTTTCTTTTCTGTTAAAAAAAGGAAACAATTGGGAGTACAATATTACTCTTGATATTGTCTTCTTGGAAGGTTGCTTGCTTTTGAATTTTTTGGTCGATTTTCCACCTCAGACTTTTTTAGAAAGCAGGTGTCATTTAGTGAACTGCAAGTTTGATGAATATTTAGTGAACTTTCGCAATAGTTTTAAAGCTCCTGTTGTGGGAAGTGGCCTGAAACAGGCAGCATTTCTCTATTCCCAAATCTGGGTACTAGGGCAGCAGAGTCTTTCTGGAAGTCGTGTTCCTAGGTTGTAAATTACATTGGAATATGCATGGAGAAACACCCTTTAGTTTATGTCTCATTATTTCTTCTTGGTTTTAATTTTTGTTTTTAATTGGGGTAAAGCTTAGAATATTGTTTGTCCTAGGTGTACACAATCTGGTTCATTTGTACATTCTATATGTCTATTCAAGTACAGATCCTCTTCCCATGTAAAATGTTACTGAGGGTTCCGCAGACCTCCCTTGCTATATGGTCGGTATTTTTGAGATATGTATATAATATGTGTTTGTATACATATAGTAACACTAATCTTAATTTATCCATTCCCCCCACCTTTCCTTTTAGATGAGCATAGTTTGTTTTCTAAGTCTGTGAGTGTCTTTCTCTGTGGAAATATGTTCCTTTGTGTCAGTTATTAGATAACACCTATAAGTGATATCATAGAATATAGGTCTTTTGCTTTCCGACTTACCTCATGTTTCATGATTATCTCCAGACTCATTTGTGGCGCCACAGAGAGCAATGGTTCATTGTTTTCCATGGCTAATATTCTATTGTGTACATGGACCACTTGTTCTTTATCCATTCACCTCTTGTTGGACATTTTGATGCTTCACTGTCTTGGCTATTGTGAATAAGGCTGCACTGCAGCTTTTGCGGCCTGTGTCTTCTCGATTCTTGTCTTCTCAGGTGAGAGATCCAATGGTGCACCTGCTGTATTGAATGGTACCTGCAGTTTTACTTTTAAACACAGCTCCTTTCTGTTCTCATTATTGGCTGTTACCCCTTAACGTCTCACCAGCAGGTAGAGTGTACACAGTTCTCTAAAACCCCTTCAGCATTTATTGTTTGTAGACTTTCTGCTGATGGTAAGTCAACTGGTTTAAGTTGAAACTTTTTGGAGATTAGATTGCATGGGTCTAACCCTCCCTGAGGTTGAGCTTTTATCCATTTTCCTTTTTTTAAAAGAGCGTGAGTAAAACTTAACTCTTCATACTCTCTTCTTGAAACATTTGCCTGTTTTGAATTTTTTTGTCCATTCCCTCCTTCAGCACAATTTTTTAGGGCAGGTGTCCTTTACAGCCCTGAGTCCTTGGGAATGTTAAGTGACCATTAGCTGTGAGTTTAAAGCTTTTCTTGCAGGAAACGGAAACAAGGTGGCAGCATTTCCCCTTTACCAAATTTGGTTCCTAGGGAAACAGAGCCTTAATGGAAGTGGTGTTCTAGGTTGTAAATTAAAATGGAATGTGCCAGGGAAAAGCCCTTTAAGTTTATGTCTCATTACTTCTTGTTCATATTTGTAATTTACTTTTTATTTTTTATCCCAGCAAATTTGATTACAATGGTTTGTTTGTTCTAGGTGTGCAAGATGTGGTTCTTTCACACATATACATGTATCTATTCTTCCTCGCATCCTTTTCCCATGTAGGTTATGACACAATGTTGAGTAGTCTTCTCCTGGTCTTCCGTACGTCTTTGGTGATTATATATTTCGCATGGTTTGTATATCTCTGTTAACCCCAAGACGGTAATGTATCCAATCCTCATCCCTTTCTATTTGGTGAACCATAAGTTTTTTAATGAATCTGTGATTGCCTTTCTCTGTGGAAATATCTTCATTGGTATCAATTTTTAAGTAACTCCTAAAAGTGATATGATAGGATATGTGTCTTTTGCTTTCTCACTTACTACAGATGGCGTGATTAGGTCTAGACTCATCTATGGTGCTGCAAATGGCATTGTTTCATTTTTTTTCACTAGCGAATATTGCATCTGTACATGGAGGAGTTCTTCTTTGTCCACCCATCTGTTGGTGGACTTTTTGGTTACTTCCATATCTTGGCTATTGTAATACTGTGCCATGCAGATTTG
The DNA here is from genome assembly GCF_965194805.1 of Balaenoptera borealis. Lineage (NCBI taxonomy): Eukaryota > Metazoa > Chordata > Mammalia > Artiodactyla > Balaenopteridae > Balaenoptera > Balaenoptera borealis. The sequence goes on along the minus strand of NW_028123249.1, from coordinate 47,786 downwards.
CCTGCCTGTGTCTTCCAATTCTCTCTTCTTAGATTATAGGTGGAGGAGTGGGCCTGCTGGATCATATGGTAACTCAATGTTTACCTTTTTAAGGCACCTCCATTCTGTTCTCATTCGTGGCCCTTTCCAACTTACGTCCCACTTGAAGTTGAGGGTATGCATTTCTCCACAACACCTTCCGCATTTATTGTTTGTAGTTTGCTTGCTGATGGTTATTCTGACAATTGTGAGCTGATACCTCTTTGTGGTTGAATTTGCACGTGCCTCATAATCCGTTGAAATTGAGCTTGAAGGCATGTCCTTTTTATTTTTCAAGCTGTGATTACCCCTTAGTTCTTCAAAGTGTTCTCTTAAAGTATGTGTCACATTTTGAAATGTTTTGGCCATTACCTCCCTCAAGACATTTTGAGGGCAGGTTTCATTTACAGTTCTGCAGTACTTGTTCCTATGAAATGACCATTAGCACAGGCTTTAAAGCTGCTTTTGCAGCTAACTGCCAGAGGGCGGCAGACTTTCTATGTTCCCCACCCTGGTAACTAGGGAAAAGCCCTTGCGGCCTGTGGTGTTTCTCGGTTATAAATTAGAGTGGAGTGTGCCCGGACAAACCCACACAAGCTGATGTCTCCTTACTTTTGTTGGATTTTTAAATTTAATTTTTATTTTTTATTGGAGTAATTTTCCACTGTGTACGTGGACCACTTCTACTTTGTGCATTCCTCGGTTGATGGACATTTTCATTGCTTCCAAGTGTTGGCTATGGTAAATATTGTTGGAGTGCAGGATTGCCAGCCTGTGACTTTTTGATTCTCATTTTCTCAGGTGATAGGCCCAAAAGTGGGTGTGATTGACTGACTGGTAGCACCGTGTTTCCCTTTTCAAAGCACCTTCTTTGTGTTTTCATTAGTGGCACTTACCAGGTCCCCCTTAGAATCGAGTGTACACATTTCTCCACAATCGCTTCAGCATTTATTGTTTGCAGCATTTATGCTAATGGCCCTACTGGCTGCTGTGAGCTGATAGGGTTTTAAAATTTGTGTTTGCATGTCTTTGAAAATTCGTAAAACTCATCGTTTTTCTCCGCCGTTTTCCTTTCTGTTAAAAAAAGGAAACAATTGGGAGTACAATATTACTCTTGATATTGTCTTCTTGGAAGGTTGCTCGCTTTTGAATTTTTTGGTCGATTTTCCACCTCAGACTTTTTTAGAAAGCAGGTGTCATTTAGTGAACTGCAAGTTTGATGAATATTTAGTGAACTTTCGCAATAGTTTTAAAGCTCCTGTTGTGGGAAGTGGCCTGAAACAGGCAGCATTTCTCTATTCCCAAATCTGGGTACTAGGGCAGCAGAGTCTTTCTGGAAGTCGTGTTCCTAGGTTGTAAATTACATTGGAATATGCATGGAGAAACACCCTTTAGTTTATGTCTCATTATTTCTTCTTGGTTTTAATTTTTTTTTTTAATTGGGGTAAAGCTTAGAATATTGTTTGTCCTAGGTGTACACAATCTGGTTCATTTGTACATTCTATATGTCTATTCAAGTACAGATCCTCTTCCCATGTAAAATGTTACTGAGGGTTCCGCAGACCTCCCTTGCTATATGGTCGGTATTTTTGAGATATGTATATAATATGTGTTTGTATACGTATAGTAACACTAATCTTAATTTATCCATTCCCCCCACCTTTCCTTTTAGATGAGCATAGTTTGTTTTCTAAGTCTGTGAGTGTCTTTCTCTGTGGAAATATGTTCCTTTGTGTCAGTTATTAGATAACGCCTATAAGTGATATCATAGAATATAGGTCTTTTGCTTTCCGACTTACCTCATGTTTCATGATTATCTCCAGACTCATTTGTGGCACCTCAGAGAGCAATGGTTCATTGTTTTCCATGGCTAATATTCTATTGTGTACATGGACCACTTGTTCTTTATCCATTCACCTCTTGTTGGACATTTTGATGCTTCACTGTCTTGGCTATTGTGAATAAGGCTGCACTGCAGCTTTTGCGGCCTGTGTCTTCTCGATTCTTGTCTTCTCAGGTGAGAGGTCCATTGGTGCGCTTGCTGGATTGAATGGTACCTCCCTTTTTACTTTTAAACACAGCTCCTTTCTTTTCTCATTATTGGCTCTTACCCATTTACGTCTCACCAGACGGTAGAGGGTACACAGTTCCCTAAAACCCCTTCAGCATTTATTGTTTGTAGACTTTTTGCTGATGGTCAGTCGACTGGTGTAAGTTGAAACTTTTTGTAGATTATATTGCATGGGTCTAACACTCCCTGAGGTTGAGCTTTTATCCATTTTCCTTTTTTTTAAAAAGAGCGTGAATAAAACTTAACTCTTCATACTCTCTTCTTGAAACATTTGCCTGTTTTAAATTTTTTGGTCCACTCCTTACTTCAGCACAATTTTTTAGGGCAGGTGACCTTTACAGCCCTGAGTCCTTGGGAATGTTAAGTGACCATTAGCTGTGACTTTAAAGCTGCTTTTGCAGGAAACGGCCACAAGGTGGCAGCATTTCTCCTTTACCAAATTTGGTTACTAGGGAAACAGAGGCTTAATGGAAGTGGTGTTCTAGGTTGTAAATCTGAATGGAATGTGCCAGGAAAAAGCCCTTTAAGTTTATGTCTCATTACTTCTTGTTCATATTTGTAATTTACTTTTTATTTTTTATCCCAGCAAATTTGATTACAATGGTTTGTTTGTTCTAGGTGTGCAAGATGTGGTTCTTTCACACATATACGTTTATCTATTCTTCCTCGCATCCTTTTCCCATGTAGCTTATGACACAATGTTGAGTAGTCTTCTCCTGGTTTTCTGTACGTCTTTGCTGGTTATATATTTCACATGGTTTGTATATCTCTCTTAAGCACAATATGGTAATGTATCCAATCCTCATCCCTTTCTATTTGGTGAAGCATAAGTTTTTTAATGAATCTATGATTGCCTTTCTCTGTGGAAATATCTTCATTGGTATCAATTTTTAAGTAACTCCTTAAAGTAATACGATAGGATATGTGTCTTTTGCTTTCTCACTTACTACAGGTGGCGTGATTACATCTAGACTCATCTATGGTGCTGCAAATGGCATTGTTTCATTTTTTTCACTAGCAAATATTCCATCTGTACATGGAGGAGTTCTTCTTTGTCCACCCATCTGTTGGTAGACTTTTTGGTTACTTCCATATCTTGGCTATTGTAATACTGTGCCATGCAGATTTGCCTGCCTGTGTCTTTCCAATTCTCTCTTCTTAGATTATAGGTGGAGGAGTGGGCCTGCTGGATCATACGGTAGCTCAATGTTTACCTTTTTAAGGCACCTCCATTCTGTTCTAGTTCGTGGCCCTTTCCATGTTACGTCCCCCTTGAATTTGAGGGTATGCATTTCTCTACAACACCTTCAGCATTTATTGTTTGTAGTTTTCTTGCTGATGGTTATTCTGACAAGTGTGATCTGATACCTCTTTGTGGCTGAATTCGCACGTGCCTCATAATCCACTGAAATTGAGCTTGCAGACATGTCCTTTTTATTTTTCAAGCTGTGATTACCCCTTAGTTCTTCAAAGTGTTCTCTTAAAGTATGTGTCACATTTTGAAATGTTTTGGCCATTACCTCCCTCCAGACATTTTGAGGGCAGGTTTCATTTACAGTTCTGCCGTACTTGTTCCTATGAAATGACCATTAGCACAGGCTTTAAAGCTGCTTTTGCAGCTAACTGCCAGAGGGCGGCAGACTTTCTATGTCCCCCACCCTGGTAACTAGGGAAAAGCCCTTGCGGCCTGTGGTGTTTCTCAGTTATAAATTAGAGTGGAGTGTGCCCGGACAAACCCACACAAGCTGATGTCTCCTTACTTTTGTTGGATTTTTAAATTTAATTTTTATTTTTTATTGGAGTAATTTTCCACTGTGTACGTGGACCACTTCTACTTTGTGCATTCCTCAGTTGATGGACATTTTCATTGCTTCCAAGTGTTGGCTATGGTAAATATTGTTGGAGTGCAGGATTGCCAGCCTGTGACTTTTTGATTCTCATTTTCTCAGGTGATAGGCCCAGCAGTGGGTGTGATTGATTGACTGGTAGCACAGTGTTTCCCTTTTCAAAGCACCTTCTTTGTGTTTTCATTAGTGGCTCTTACCTCGTCCCCCTTAGAATCCAGGGTACGCATTTCTCCACAATCGCTTCAGCATTTACTGTTTGCAATATTTATGCTAATGGCTCTTCTGGCTGTTGTGAGCTGATAGGTTTTTGTAATTCGGGTTTGCATGTCTTTGAAAATTCGTAAAACTCATCATTTTTCTCCACCGTTTTCTTTTCTGTTAAAAAAAAGGAAACAATTGGGAGTACAATATAACTCTTGAAATTGTGTTCTTGGAAGGTTGCCCTGTTTTGAAATTTTTGGTCGATTTTCCACCCCAGAATTTGTTTAGAAAGCAGGTGTCTTTTACCGAACTGCAAGTTTGGTGAATATTTAGTGACCTTTAGCAATGGGTTTAAAGCTGCTGTTGTGGGAAGTGGCCTCAAGCAGGCAGCATATCTCCATTCCCATATCTGGGTACTAGGGCAGCAGAGCCTTTCTGGAAGTCGTGTTCCTAGTTTGTAAATTACATTGGAATGTGCATGGAGAAAGCCCCATAAGTTTATGTCTCATTATTTCTTCTTGGTTTTAATTTTTTTTTTAATTGGGGTAAAGCTTAGAATATTGTTTGTCCTAGGTGTACACAATCTGGTTCGTTTGTACATTCTATATGTCTATTCAAGTACAGATCCTCTTCCCATGTAAAACGTTACTGAGGGTTCCGCAGACCTCCCTTGCTATATGGTTGGTCTTTTTGAGATATGTATATAATATGTGTTTGTATACATATAGTAACACTAATCTTAATTTATCCATTCCCCCCACCTTTCCTTTTAGATGAGCATAGTTTGTTTTCTAAGTCTGTGAGTGTCTTTCTCTGTGGAAATATGTTCCTTTGTGTCAGTTATTAGATAACGCCTATAAGTGATATCATAGAATATAGGTCTTTTGCTTTCCGACTTACCTCATGTTTCGTGATTATCTCCAGACTCATTTGTAGTGCCTCAGAGAGCAGTGGCTCATTGTTTTCCATGGCTATTATTCCATTGTGTACATGGACCACTTCTTCTTTATCCATTCACCTGTTGTTGGACATTTTGATTGCTCCACTGTCTTGGCTATTGTGAATAAGGCTGCACTGCAGCTTTTGCGGCCTGTGTCTTCTCGATTCTTGTCTTCTCAGGTGAGAGATCCAATGGTGCGCCCGCTGTATTGAATGGTACCTGCAGTTTTACTTTTAAACACAGCTCCTTTCTGTTCTCATTATTGGCTGTTACCCCTTAACGTCTCACCAGCAGGTAGAGTGTACACAGTTCTCTAAAACCCCTTCAGCATTTATTGTTTGTAGACTTTCTGCTGATGGTAAGTCAACTGGTTTAAGTTGAAACTTTTTGGAGATTAGATTGCATGGGTCTAACCCTCCCTGAGGTTGAGCTTTTATCCATTTTCCTTTTTTTAAAAGAGCGTGAGTAAAACTTAACTCTTCATACTCTCTTCTTGAAACATTTGCCTGTTTTGAATTTTTTTGTCCATTCCCTCCTTCAGCACAATTTTTTAGGGCAGGTGTCCTTTACAGCCCTGAGTCCTTGGGAATGTTAAGTGACCATTAGCTGTGAGTTTAAAGCTTTTCTTGCAGGAAACGGAAACAAGGTGGCAGCATTTCCCCTTTACCAAATTTGGTTCCTAGGGAAACAGAGCCTTAATGGAAGTGGTGTTCTAGGTTGTAAATTAAAATGGAATGTGCCAGGGAAAAGCCCTTTAAGTTTATGTCTCATTACTTCTTGTTCATATTTGTAATTTACTTTTTATTTTTTATCCCAGCAAATTTGATTACAATGGTTTGTTTGTTCTAGGTGTGCAAGATGTGGTTCTTTCACACATATACATGTATCTATTCTTCCTCGCATCCTTTTCCCATGTAGGTTATGACACAATGTTGAGTAGTCTTCTCCTGGTCTTCCGTACGTCTTTGGTGATTATATATTTCGCATGGTTTGTATATCTCTGTTAACCCCAAGACGGTAATGTATCCAATCCTCATCCCTTTCTATTTGGTGAACCATAAGTTTTTTAATGAATCTGTGATTGCCTTTCTCTGTGGAAATATCTTCATTGGTATCAATTTTTAAGTAACTCCTAAAAGTGATATGATAGGATATGTGTCTTTTGCTTTCTCACTTACTACAGGTGGCGTGATTAGGTCTAGACTCATCTATGGTGCTGCAAATGGCATTGTTTCATTTTTTTCACTAGCGAATATTGCATCTGTACATGGAGGAGTTCTTCTTTGTCCACCCATCTGTTGGTGGACTTTTTGGTTACTTCCATATCTTGGCTATTGTAATACTGTGCCATGCAGATTTGCCTGCCTGTGTCTTCCAATTCTCTCTTCTTAGATTATAGGTGGAGGAGTGGGCCTGCTGGATCATATGGTAACTCAATGTTTACCTTTTTAAGGCACCTCCATTCTGTTCTCATTCGTGGCCCTTTCCAACTTACGTCCCACTTGAAGTTGAGGGTATGCATTTCTCCACAACACCTTCCGCATTTATTGTTTGTAGTTTGCTTGCTGATGGTTATTCTGACAATTGTGAGCTGATACCTCTTTGTGGTTGAATTTGCACGTGCCTCATAATCCGTTGAAATTGAGCTTGAAGGCATGTCCTTTTTATTTTTCAAGCTGTGATTACCCCTTAGTTCTTCAAAGTGTTCTCTTAAAGTATGTGTCACATTTTGAAATGTTTTGGCCATTACCTCCCTCAAGACATTTTGAGGGCAGGTTTCATTTACAGTTCTGCAGTACTTGTTCCTATGAAATGACCATTAGCACAGGCTTTAAAGCTGCTTTTTCAGGTAACTGCCAGAGGGCAGCAGCCTTTCTATGTTCCCCACCCTGGTAACTAGGGAAAAGCCCTTGCGGCCTGTGGTGTTTCTCGGTTATAAATTAGAGTGGAGTGTGCCCGGACAAACCCACACAAGCTGATGTCTCCTTACTTTTGTTGGATTTTTAAATTTAATTTTTATTTTTTATTGGAGTAATTTTCCACTGTGTACGTGGACCACTTCTACTTTGTGCAGTCCTCGGTTGATGGACATTTTCATTGCTTCCAAGTGTTGGCTATGGTAAATATTGTTGGAGTGCAGGATTGCCAGCCTGTGACTTTTTGATTCTCATTTTCTCAGGTGATAGGCCCAAAAGTGGGTGTGATTGACTGACTGGTAGCACCGTGTTTCCCTTTTCAAAGCACCTTCTTTGTGTTTTCATTAGTGGCACTTACCAGGTCCCCCTTAGAATCGAGTGTACACATTTCTCCACAATCGCTTCAGCATTTATTGTTTGCAGCATTTATGCTAATGGCCCTACTGGCTGCTGTGAGCTGATAGGGTTTTAAAATTTGTGTTTGCATGTCTTTGAAAATTCGTAAAACTCATCGTTTTTCTCCGCCGTTTTCTTTTCTGTTAAAAAAAGGAAACAATTGGGAGTACAATATTACTCTTGATATTGTCTTCTTGGAAGGTTGCTTGCTTTTGAATTTTTTGGTCGATTTTCCACCTCAGACTTTTTTAGAAAGCAGGTGTCATTTAGTGAACTGCAAGTTTGATGAATATTTAGTGAACTTTCGCAATAGTTTTAAAGCTCCTGTTGTGGGAAGTGGCCTGAAACAGGCAGCATTTCTCTATTCCCAAATCTGGGTACTAGGGCAGCAGAGTCTTTCTGGAAGTCGTGTTCCTAGGTTGTAAATTACATTGGAATATGCATGGAGAAACACCCTTTAGTTTATGTCTCATTATTTCTTCTTGGTTTTAATTTTTGTTTTTAATTGGGGTAAAGCTTAGAATATTGTTTGTCCTAGGTGTACACAATCTGGTTCATTTGTACATTCTATATGTCTATTCAAGTACAGATCCTCTTCCCATGTAAAATGTTACTGAGGGTTCCGCAGACCTCCCTTGCTATATGGTCGGTATTTTTGAGATATGTATATAATATGTGTTTGTATACATATAGTAACACTAATCTTAATTTATCCATTCCCCCCACCTTTCCTTTTAGATGAGCATAGTTTGTTTTCTAAGTCTGTGAGTGTCTTTCTCTGTGGAAATATGTTCCTTTGTGTCAGTTATTAGATAACACCTATAAGTGATATCATAGAATATAGGTCTTTTGCTTTCCGACTTACCTCATGTTTCATGATTATCTCCAGACTCATTTGTGGCGCCACAGAGAGCAATGGTTCATTGTTTTCCATGGCTAATATTCTATTGTGTACATGGACCACTTGTTCTTTATCCATTCACCTCTTGTTGGACATTTTGATGCTTCACTGTCTTGGCTATTGTGAATAAGGCTGCACTGCAGCTTTTGCGGCCTGTGTCTTCTCGATTCTTGTCTTCTCAGGTGAGAGGTCCATTGGTGCGCTTGCTGGATTGAATGGTACCTCCCTTTTTACTTTTAAACACAGCTCCTTTCTTTTCTCATTATTGGCTCTTACCCATTTACGTCTCACCAGACGGTAGAGGGTACACAGTTCCCTAAAACCCCTTCAGCATTTATTGTTTGTAGACTTTTTGCTGATGGTCAGTCGACTGGTGTAAGTTGAAACTTTTTGGAGATTAGATTGCATGGGTCTAACCCTCCCTGAGGTTGAGCTTTTATCCATTTTCCTTTTTTTAAAAGAGCGTGAGTAAAACTTAACTCTTCATACTCTCTTCTTGAAACATTTGCCTGTTTTGAATTTTTTTGTCCATTCCCTCCTTCAGCACAATTTTTTAGGGCAGGTGTCCTTTACAGCCCTGAGTCCTTGGGAATGTTAAGTGACCATTAGCTGTGAGTTTAAAGCTTTTCTTGCAGGAAACGGAAACAAGGTGGCAGCATTTCCCCTTTACCAAATTTGGTTCCTAGGGAAACAGAGCCTTAATGGAAGTGGTGTTCTAGGTTGTAAATTAAAATGGAATGTGCCAGGGAAAAGCCCTTTAAGTTTATGTCTCATTACTTCTTGTTCATATTTGTAATTTACTTTTTATTTTTTATCCCAGCAAATTTGATTACAATGGTTTGTTTGTTCTAGGTGTGCAAGATGTGGTTCTTTCACACATATACATTTATCTATTCTTCCTCGCATCCTTTTCCCATGTAGGTTATGACACAATGTTGAGTAGTCTTCTCCTGGTCTTCCGTACGTCTTTGGTGATTATATATTTCGCATGGTTTGTATATCTCTGTTAACCCCAAGACGGTAATGTATCCAATCCTCATCCCTTTCTATTTGGTGAACCATAAGTTTTTTAATGAATCTGTGATTGCCTTTCTCTGTGGAAATATCTTCATTGGTATCAATTTTTAAGTAACTCCTAAAAGTGATATGATAGGATATGTGTCTTTTGCTTTCTCACTTACTACAGGTGGCGTGATTAGGTCTAGACTCATCTATGGTGCTGCAAATGGCATTGTTTCATTTTTTTCACTAGCGAATATTGCATCTGTACATGGAGGAGTTCTTCTTTGTCCACCCATCTGTTGGTGGACTTTTTGGTTACTTCCATATCTTGGCTATTGTAATACTGTGCCATGCAGATTTGCCTGCCTGTGTCTTCCAATTCTCTCTTCTTAGATTATAGGTGGAGGAGTGGGCCTGCTGGATCATATGGTAACTCAATGTTTACCTTTTTAAGGCACCTCCATTCTGTTCTCATTCGTGGCCCTTTCCAACTTACGTCCCACTTGAAGTTGAGGGTATGCATTTCTCCACAACACCTTCCGCATTTATTGTTTGTAGTTTGCTTGCTGATGGTTATTCTGACAATTGTGAGCTGATACCTCTTTGTGGTTGAATTTGCACGTGCCTCATAATCCGTTGAAATTGAGCTTGAAGGCATGTCCTTTTTATTTTTCAAGCTGTGATTACCCCTTAGTTCTTCAAAGTGTTCTCTTAAAGTATGTGTCACATTTTGAAATGTTTTGGCCATTACCTCCCTCAAGACATTTTGAGGGCAGGTTTCATTTACAGTTCTGCAGTACTTGTTCCTATGAAATGACCATTAGCACAGGCTTTAAAGCTGCTTTTGCAGGTAACTGCCAGAGGGCAGCAGCCTTTCTATGTTCCCCACCCTGGTAACTAGGGAAAAGCCCTTGCGGCCTGTGGTGTTTCTCGGTTATAAATTAGAGTGGAGTGTGCCCGGACAAACCCACACAAGCTGATGTCTCCTTACTTTTGTTGGATTTTTAAATTTAATTTTTATTTTTTATTGGAGTAATTTTCCACTGTGTACGTGGACCACTTCTACTTTGTGCAGTCCTCGGTTGATGGACATTTTCATTGCTTCCAAGTGTTGGCTATGGTAAATATTGTTGGAGTGCAGGATTGCCAGCCTGTGACTTTTTGATTCTCATTTTCTCAGGTGATAGGCCCAAAAGTGGGTGTGATTGACTGACTGGTAGCACCGTGTTTCCCTTTTCAAAGCACCTTCTTTGTGTTTTCATTAGTGGCACTTACCAGGTCCCCCTTAGAATCGAGTGTACACATTTCTCCACAATCGCTTCAGCATTTATTGTTTGCAGCATTTATGCTAATGGCCCTACTGGCTGCTGTGAGCTGATAGGGTTTTAAAATTTGTGTTTGCATGTCTTTGAAAATTCGTAAAACTCATCGTTTTTCTCCGCCGTTTTCTTTTCTGTTAAAAAAAGGAAACAATTGGGAGTACAATATTACTCTTGATATTGTCTTCTTGGAAGGTTGCTTGCTTTTGAATTTTTTGGTCGATTTTCCACCTCAGACTTTTTTAGAAAGCAGGTGTCATTTAGTGAACTGCAAGTTTGATGAATATTTAGTGAACTTTCGCAATAGTTTTAAAGCTCCTGTTGTGGGAAGTGGCCTGAAACAGGCAGCATTTCTCTATTCCCAAATCTGGGTACTAGGGCAGCAGAGTCTTTCTGGAAGTCGTGTTCCTAGGTTGTAAATTACATTGGAATATGCATGGAGAAACACCCTTTAGTTTATGTCTCATTATTTCTTCTTGGTTTTAATTTTTGTTTTTAATTGGGGTAAAGCTTAGAATATTGTTTGTCCTAGGTGTACACAATCTGGTTCATTTGTACATTCTATATGTCTATTCAAGTACAGATCCTCTTCCCATGTAAAATGTTACTGAGGGTTCCGCAGACCTCCCTTGCTATATGGTCGGTATTTTTGAGATATGTATATAATATGTGTTTGTATACATATAGTAACACTAATCTTAATTTATCCATTCCCCCCACCTTTCCTTTTAGATGAGCATAGTTTGTTTTCTAAGTCTGTGAGTGTCTTTCTCTGTGGAAATATGTTCCTTTGTGTCAGTTATTAGATAACACCTATAAGTGATATCATAGAATATAGGTCTTTTGCTTTCCGACTTACCTCATGTTTCATGATTATCTCCAGACTCATTTGTGGCGCCACAGAGAGCAATGGTTCATTGTTTTCCATGGCTAATATTCTATTGTGTACATGGACCACTTGTTCTTTATCCATTCACCTCTTGTTGGACATTTTGATGCTTCACTGTCTTGGCTATTGTGAATAAGGCTGCACTGCAGCTTTTGCGGCCTGTGTCTTCTCGATTCTTGTCTTCTCAGGTGAGAGATCCAATGGTGCACCTGCTGTATTGAATGGTACCTGCAGTTTTACTTTTAAACACAGCTCCTTTCTGTTCTCATTATTGGCTGTTACCCCTTAACGTCTCACCAGCAGGTAGAGTGTACACAGTTCTCTAAAACCCCTTCAGCATTTATTGTTTGTAGACTTTCTGCTGATGGTAAGTCAACTGGTTTAAGTTGAAACTTTTTGGAGATTAGATTGCATGGGTCTAACCCTCCCTGAGGTTGAGCTTTTATCCATTTTCCTTTTTTTAAAAGAGCGTGAGTAAAACTTAACTCTTCATACTCTCTTCTTGAAACATTTGCCTGTTTTGAATTTTTTTGTCCATTCCCTCCTTCAGCACAATTTTTTAGGGCAGGTGTCCTTTACAGCCCTGAGTCCTTGGGAATGTTAAGTGACCATTAGCTGTGAGTTTAAAGCTTTTCTTGCAGGAAACGGAAACAAGGTGGCAGCATTTCCCCTTTACCAAATTTGGTTCCTAGGGAAACAGAGCCTTAATGGAAGTGGTGTTCTAGGTTGTAAATTAAAATGGAATGTGCCAGGGAAAAGCCCTTTAAGTTTATGTCTCATTACTTCTTGTTCATATTTGTAATTTACTTTTTATTTTTTATCCCAGCAAATTTGATTACAATGGTTTGTTTGTTCTAGGTGTGCAAGATGTGGTTCTTTCACACATATACATGTATCTATTCTTCCTCGCATCCTTTTCCCATGTAGGTTATGACACAATGTTGAGTAGTCTTCTCCTGGTCTTCCGTACGTCTTTGGTGATTATATATTTCGCATGGTTTGTATATCTCTGTTAACCCCAAGACGGTAATGTATCCAATCCTCATCCCTTTCTATTTGGTGAACCATAAGTTTTTTAATGAATCTGTGATTGCCTTTCTCTGTGGAAATATCTTCATTGGTATCAATTTTTAAGTAACTCCTAAAAGTGATATGATAGGATATGTGTCTTTTGCTTTCTCACTTACTACAGATGGCGTGATTAGGTCTAGACTCATCTATGGTGCTGCAAATGGCATTGTTTCATTTTTTTTCACTAGCGAATATTGCATCTGTACATGGAGGAGTTCTTCTTTGTCCACCCATCTGTTGGTGGACTTTTTGGTTACTTCCATATCTTGGCTATTGTAATACTGTGCCATGCAGATTTGCCTGCCTGTGTCTTCCAATTCTCTCTTCTTAGATTATAGGTGGAGGAGTGGGCCTGCTGGATCATATGGTAACTCAATGTTTACCTTTTTAAGGCACCTCCATTCTGTTCTCATTCGTGGCCCTTTCCAACTTACGTCCCACTTGAAGTTGAGGGTATGCATTTCTCCACAACACCTTCCGCATTTATTGTTTGTAGTTTGCTTGCTGATGGTTATTCTGACAATTGTGAGCTGATACCTCTTTGTGGTTGAATTTGCACGTGCCTCATAATCCGTTGAAATTGAGCTTGAAGGCATGTCCTTTTTATTTTTCAAGCTGTGATTACCCCTTAGTTCTTCAAAGTGTTCTCTTAAAGTATGTGTCACATTTTGAAATGTTTTGGCCATTACCTCCCTCAAGACATTTTGAGGGCAGGTTTCATTTACAGTTCTGCAGTACTTGTTCCTATGAAATGACCATTAGCACAGGCTTTAAAGCTGCTTTTGCAGCTAACTGCCAGAGGGCGGCAGACTTTCTATGTTCCCCACCCTGGTAACTAGGGAAAAGCCCTTGCGGCCTGTGGTGTTTCTCGGTTATAAATTAGAGTGGAGTGTGCCCGGACAAACCCACACAAGCTGATGTCTCCTTACTTTTGTTGGATTTTTAAATTTAATTTTTATTTTTTATTGGAGTAATTTTCCACTGTGTACGTGGACCACTTCTACTTTGTGCATTCCTCGGTTGATGGACATTTTCATTGCTTCCAAGTGTTGGCTATGGTAAATATTGTTGGAGTGCAGGATTGCCAGCCTGTGACTTTTTGATTCTCATTTTCTCAGGTGATAGGCCCAAAAGTGGGTGTGATTGACTGACTGGTAGCACCGTGTTTCCCTTTTCAAAGCACCTTCTTTGTGTTTTCATTAGTGGCACTTACCAGGTCCCCCTTAGAATCGAGTGTACACATTTCTCCACAATCGCTTCAGCATTTATTGTTTGCAGCATTTATGCTAATGGCCCTACTGGCTGCTGTGAGCTGATAGGGTTTTAAAATTTGTGTTTGCATGTCTTTGAAAATTCGTAAAACTCATCGTTTTTCTCCGCCGTTTTCCTTTCTGTTAAAAAAAGGAAACAATTGGGAGTACAATATTACTCTTGATATTGTCTTCTTGGAAGGTTGCTCGCTTTTGAATTTTTTGGTCGATTTTCCACCTCAGACTTTTTTAGAAAGCAGGTGTCATTTAGTGAACTGCAAGTTTGATGAATATTTAGTGAACTTTCGCAATAGTTTTAAAGCTCCTGTTGTGGGAAGTGGCCTGAAACAGGCAGCATTTCTCTATTCCCAAATCTGGGTACTAGGGCAGCAGAGTCTTTCTGGAAGTCGTGTTCCTAGGTTGTAAATTACATTGCAATATGCATGGAGAAACACCCTTTAGTTTATGTCTCATTATTTCTTCTTGGTTTTAATTTTTGTTTTTAATTGGGGTAAAGCTTAGAATATTGTTTGTCCTAGGTGTACACAATCTGGTTCATTTGTACATTCTATATGTCTATTCAAGTACAGATCCTCTTCCCATGTAAAATGTTACTGAGGGTTCCGCAGACCTCCCTTGCTATATGGTCGGTATTTTTGAGATATGTATATAATATGTGTTTGTATACATATAGTAACACTAATCTTAATTTATCCATTCCCCCCACCTTTCCTTTTAGATGAGCATAGTTTGTTTTCTAAGTCTGTGAGTGTCTTTCTCTGTGGAAATATGTTCCTTTGTGTCAGTTATTAGATAACACCTATAAGTGATATCATAGAATATAGGTCTTTTGCTTTCCGACTTACCTCATGTTTCATGATTATCTCCAGACTCATTTGTGGCGCCACAGAGAGCAATGGTTCATTGTTTTCCATGGCTAATATTCTATTGTGTACATGGACCACTTGTTCTTTATCCATTCACCTCTTGTTGGACATTTTGATGCTTCACTGTCTTGGCTATTGTGAATAAGGCTGCACTGCAGCTTTTGCGGCCTGTGTCTTCTCGATTCTTGTCTTCTCAGGTGAGAGATCCAATGGTGCACCTGCTGTATTGAATGGTACCTGCAGTTTTACTTTTAAACACAGCTCCTTTCTGTTCTCATTATTGGCTGTTACCCCTTAACGTCTCACCAGCAGGTAGAGTGTACACAGTTCTCTAAAACCCCTTCAGCATTTATTGTTTGTAGACTTTCTGCTGATGGTAAGTCAACTGGTTTAAGTTGAAACTTTTTGGAGATTAGATTGCATGGGTCTAACCCTCCCTGAGGTTGAGCTTTTATCCATTTTCCTTTTTTTAAAAGAGCATGAGTAAAACTTAACTCTTCATACTCTCTTCTTGAAACATTTGCCTGTTTTGAATTTTTTTGTCCATTCCCTCCTTCAGCACAATTTTTTAGGGCAGGTGTCCTTTACAGCCCTGAGTCCTTGGGAATGTTAAGTGACCATTAGCTGTGAGTTTAAAGCTTTTCTTGCAGGAAACGGAAACAAGGTGGCAGCATTTCCCCTTTACCAAATTTGGTTCCTAGGGAAACAGAGCCTTAATGGAAGTGGTGTTCTAGGTTGTAAATTAAAATGGAATGTGCCAGGGAAAAGCCCTTTAAGTTTATGTCTCATTACTTCTTGTTCATATTTGTAATTTACTTTTTATTTTTTATCCCAGCAAATTTGATTACAATGGTTTGTTTGTTCTAGGTGTGCAAGATGTGGTTCTTTCACACATATACATGTATCTATTCTTCCTCGCATCCTTTTCCCATGTAGGTTATGACACAATGTTGAGTAGTCTTCTCCTGGTCTTCCGTACGTCTTTGGTGATTATATATTTCGCATGGTTTGTATATCTCTGTTAACCCCAAGACGGTAATGTATCCAATCCTCATCCCTTTCTATTTGGTGAACCATAAGTTTTTTAATGAATCTGTGATTGCCTTTCTCTGTGGAAATATCTTCATTGGTATCAATTTTTAAGTAACTCCTAAAAGTGATATGATAGGATATGTGTCTTTTGCTTTCTCACTTACTACAGATGGCGTGATTAGGTCTAGACTCATCTATGGTGCTGCAAATGGCATTGTTTCATTTTTTTTCACTAGCGAATATTGCATCTGTACATGGAGGAGTTCTTCTTTGTCCACCCATCTGTTGGTGGACTTTTTGGTTACTTCCATATCTTGGCTATTGTAATACTGTGCCATGCAGATTTGCCTGCCTGTGTCTTCCAATTCTCTCTTCTTAGATTATAGGTGGAGGAGTGGGCCTGCTGGATCATATGGTAACTCAATGTTTACCTTTTTAAGGCACCTCCATTCTGTTCTCATTCGTGGCCCTTTCCAACTTACGTCCCACTTGAAGTTGAGGGTATGCATTTCTCCACAACACCTTCCGCATTTATTGTTTGTAGTTTGCTTGCTGATGGTTATTCTGACAATTGTGAGCTGATACCTCTTTGTGGTTGAATTTGCACGTGCCTCATAATCCGTTGAAATTGAGCTTGAAGGCATGTCCTTTTTATTTTTCAAGCTGTGATTACCCCTTAGTTCTTCAAAGTGTTCTCTTAAAGTATGTGTCACATTTTGAAATGTTTTGGCCATTACCTCCCTCAAGACATTTTGAGGGCAGGTTTCATTTACAGTTCTGCAGTACTTGTTCCTATGAAATGACCATTAGCACAGGCTTTAAAGCTGCTTTTGCAGCTAACTGCCAGAGGGCGGCAGACTTTCTATGTTCCCCACCCTGGTAACTAGGGAAAAGCCCTTGCGGCCTGTGGTGTTTCTCGGTTATAAATTAGAGTGGAGTGTGCCCGGACAAACCCACACAAGCTGATGTCTCCTTACTTTTGTTGGATTTTTAAATTTAATTTTTATTTTTTATTGGAGTAATTTTCCACTGTGTACGTGGACCACTTCTACTTTGTGCATTCCTCGGTTGATGGACATTTTCATTGCTTCCAAGTGTTGGCTATGGTAAATATTGTTGGAGTGCAGGATTGCCAGCCTGTGACTTTTTGATTCTCATTTTCTCAGGTGATAGGCCCAAAAGTGGGTGTGATTGACTGACTGGTAGCACCGTGTTTCCCTTTTCAAAGCACCTTCTTTGTGTTTTCATTAGTGGCACTTACCAGGTCCCCCTTAGAATCGAGTGTACACATTTCTCCACAATCGCTTCAGCATTTATTGTTTGCAGCATTTATGCTAATGGCCCTACTGGCTGCTGTGAGCTGATAGGGTTTTAAAATTTGTGTTTGCATGTCTTTGAAAATTCGTAAAACTCATCGTTTTTCTCCGCCGTTTTCCTTTCTGTTAAAAAAAGGAAACAATTGGGAGTACAATATTACTCTTGATATTGTCTTCTTGGAAGGTTGCTCGCTTTTGAATTTTTTGGTCGATTTTCCACCTCAGACTTTTTTAGAAAGCAGGTGTCATTTAGTGAACTGCAAGTTTGATGAATATTTAGTGAACTTTCGCAATAGTTTTAAAGCTCCTGTTGTGGGAAGTGGCCTGAAACAGGCAGCATTTCTCTATTCCCAAATCTGGGTACTAGGGCAGCAGAGTCTTTCTGGAAGTCGTGTTCCTAGGTTGTAAATTACATTGCAATATGCATGGAGAAACACCCTTTAGTTTATGTCTCATTATTTCTTCTTGGTTTTAATTTTTGTTTTTAATTGGGGTAAAGCTTAGAATATTGTTTGTCCTAGGTGTACACAATCTGGTTCATTTGTACATTCTATATGTCTATTCAAGTACAGATCCTCTTCCCATGTAAAATGTTACTGAGGGTTCCGCAGACCTCCCTTGCTATATGGTCGGTATTTTTGAGATATGTATATAATATGTGTTTGTATACGTATAGTAACACTAATCTTAATTTATCCATTCCCCCCACCTTTCCTTTTAGATGAGCATAGTTTGTTTTCTAAGTCTGTGAGTGTCTTTCTCTGTGGAAATATGTTCCTTTGTGTCAGTTATTAGATAACGCCTATAAGTGATATCATAGAATATAGGTCTTTTGCTTTCCGACTTACCTCATGTTTCATGATTATCTCCAGACTCATTTGTGGCACCTCAGAGAGCAATGGTTCATTGTTTTCCATGGCTAATATTCTATTGTGTACATGGACCACTTGTTCTTTATCCATTCACCTCTTGTTGGACATTTTGATGCTTCACTGTCTTGGCTATTGTGAATAAGGCTGCACTGCAGCTTTTGCGGCCTGTGTCTTCTCGATTCTTGTCTTCTCAGGTGAGAGGTCCATTGGTGCGCTTGCTGGATTGAATGGTACCTCCCTTTTTACTTTTAAACACAGCTCCTTTCTTTTCTCATTATTGGCTCTTACCCATTTACGTCTCACCAGACGGTAGAGGGTACACAGTTCCCTAAAACCCCTTCAGCATTTATTGTTTGTAGACTTTTTGCTGATGGTCAGTCGACTGGTGTAAGTTGAAACTTTTTGTAGATTATATTGCATGGGTCTAACACTCCCTGAGGTTGAGCTTTTATCCATTTTCCTTTTTTTTAAAAAGAGCGTGAATAAAACTTAACTCTTCATACTCTCTTCTTGAAACATTTGCCTGTTTTAAATTTTTTGGTCCACTCCTTACTTCAGCACAATTTTTTAGGGCAGGTGACCTTTACAGCCCTGAGTCCTTGGGAATGTTAAGTGACCATTAGCTGTGACTTTAAAGCTGCTTTTGCAGGAAACGGCCACAAGGTGGCAGCATTTCTCCTTTACCAAATTTGATTACTAGGGAAACAGAGGCTTAATGGAAGTGGTGTTCTAGGTTGTAAATCTGAATGGAATGTGCCAGGAAAAAGCCCTTTAAGTTTATGTCTCATTACTTCTTGTTCATATTTGTAATTTACTTTTTATTTTTTATCCCAGCAAATTTGATTACAATGGTTTTTTTGTTCTAGGTGTGCAAGATGTGGTTCTTTCACACATATACGTTTATCTATTCTTCCTCGCATCCTTTTCCCATGTAGCTTATGACACAATGTTGAGTAGTCTTCTCCTGGTTTTCTGTACGTCTTTGCTGGTTATATATTTCACATGGTTTGTATATCTCTCTTAAGCACAATATGGTAATGTATCCAATCCTCATCCCTTTCTATTTGGTGAAGCATAAGTTTTTTAATGAATCTATGATTGCCTTTCTCTGTGGAAATATCTTCATTGGTATCAATTTTTAAGTAACTCCTTAAAGTAATACGATAGGATATGTGTCTTTTGCTTTCTCACTTACTACAGGTGGCGTGATTACATCTAGACTCATCTATGGTGCTGCAAATGGCATTGTTTCATTTTTTTCACTAGCGAATATTCCATCTGTACATGGAGGAGTTCTTCTTTGTCCACCCATCTGTTGGTAGACTTTTTGGTTACTTCCATATCTTGGCTATTGTAATACTGTGCCATGCAGATTTGCCTGCCTGTGTCTTTCCAATTCTCTCTTCTTAGATTTTAGGTGGAGGAGTGGGCCTGCTGGATCATACGGTAGCTCAATGTTTACCTTTTTAAGGCACCTCCATTCTGTTCTAGTTCGTGGCCCTTTCCATGTTACGTCCCCCTTGAATTTGAGGGTATGCATTTCTCTACAACACCTTCAGCATTTATTGTTTGTAGTTTTCTTGCTGATGGTTATTCTGACAAGTGTGATCTGATACCTCTTTGTGGCTGAATTCGCACGTGCCTCATAATCCACTGAAATTGAGCTTGCAGACATGTCCTTTTTATTTTTCAAGCTGTGATTACCCCTTAGTTCTTCAAAGTGTTCTCTTAAAGTATGTGTCACATTTTGAAATGTTTTGGCCATTACCTCCCTCCAGACATTTTGAGGGCAGGTTTCATTTACAGTTCTGCCGTACTTGTTCCTATGAAATGACCATTAGCACAGGCTTTAAAGCTGCTTTTGCAGCTAACTGCCAGAGGGCGGCAGACTTTCTATGTCCCCCACCCTGGTAACTAGGGAAAAGCCCTTGCGGCCTGTGGTGTTTCTCAGTTATAAATTAGAGTGGAGTGTGCCCGGACAAACCCACACAAGCTGATGTCTCCTTACTTTTGTTGGATTTTTAAATTTAATTTTTATTTTTTATTGGAGTAATTTTCCACTGTGTACGTGGACCACTTCTACTTTGTGCATTCCTCGGTTGATGGACATTTTCATTGCTTCCAAGTGTTGGCTATGGTAAATATTGTTGGAGTGCAGGATTGCCAGCCTGTGACTTTTTGATTCTCATTTTCTCAGGTGATAGGCCCAGCAGTGGGTGTGATTGATTGACTGGTAGCACAGTGTTTCCCTTTTCAAAGCACCTTCTTTGTGTTTTCATTAGTGGCTCTTACCTCGTCCCCCTTAGAATCCAGGGTACGCATTTCTCCACAATCGCTTCAGCATTTACTGTTTGCAATATTTATGCTAATGGCTCTTCTGGCTGTTGTGAGCTGATAGGTTTTTGTAATTCGGGTTTGCATGTCTTTGAAAATTCGTAAAACTCATCATTTTTCTCCACCGTTTTCTTTTATGTTAAAAAAAAGGAAACAATTGGGAGTACAATATAACTCTTGAAATTGTGTTCTTGGAAGGTTGCCCTGTTTTGAAATTTTTGGTCGATTTTCCACCCCAGAATTTGTTTAGAAAGCAGGTGTCTTTTACCGAACTGCAAGTTTGGTGAATATTTAGTGACCTTTAGCAATGGGTTTAAAGCTGCTGTTGTGGGAAGTGGCCTCAAGCAGGCAGCATATCTCCATTCCCATATCTGGGTACTAGGGCAGCAGAGCCTTTCTGGAAGTCGTGTTCCTAGTTTGTAAATTACATTGGAATGTGCATGGAGAAAGCCCCATAAGTTTATGTCTCATTATTTCTTCTTGGTTTTAATTTTTTTTTTAATTGGGGTAAAGCTTAGAATATTGTTTGTCCTAGGTGTACACAATCTGGTTCGTTTGTACATTCTATATGTCTATTCAAGTACAGATCCTCTTCCCATGTAAAACGTTACTGAGGGTTCCGCAGACCTCCCTTGCTATATGGTTGGTCTTTTTGAGATATGTATATAATATGTGTTTGTATACATATAGTAACACTAATCTTAATTTATCCATTCCCCCCACCTTTCCTTTTAGATGAGCATAGTTTGTTTTCTAAGTCTGTGAGTGTCTTTCTCTGTGGAAATATGTTCCTTTGTGTCAGTTATTAGATAACGCCTATAAGTGATATCATAGAATATAGGTCTTTTGCTTTCCGACTTACCTCATGTTTCGTGATTATCTCCAGACTCATTTGTAGTGCCTCAGAGAGCAGTGGCTCATTGTTTTCCATGGCTATTATTCCATTGTGTACATGGACCACTTCTTCTTTATCCATTCACCTGTTGTTGGACATTTTGATTGCTCCACTGTCTTGGCTATTGTGAATAAGGCTGCACTGCAGCTTTTGCGGCCTGTGTCTTCTCGATTCTTGTCTTCTCAGGTGAGAGATCCAATGGTGCGCCCGCTGTATTGAATGGTACCTGCAGTTTTACTTTTAAACACAGCTCCTTTCTGTTCTCATTATTGGCTGTTACCCCTTAACGTCTCACCAGCAGGTAGAGTGTACACAGTTCTCTAAAACCCCTTCAGCATTTATTGTTTGTAGACTTTCTGCTGATGGTAAGTCAACTGGTTTAAGTTGAAACTTTTTGGAGATTAGATTGCATGGGTCTAACCCTCCCTGAGGTTGAGCTTTTATCCATTTTCCTTTTTTTAAAAGAGCGTGAGTAAAACTTAACTCTTCATACTCTCTTCTTGAAACATTTGCCTGTTTTGAATTTTTTTGTCCATTCCCTCCTTCAGCACAATTTTTTAGGGCAGGTGTCCTTTACAGCCCTGAGTCCTTGGGAATGTTAAGTGACCATTAGCTGTGAGTTTAAAGCTTTTCTTGCAGGAAACGGAAACAAGGTGGCAGCATTTCCCCTTTACCAAATTTGGTTCCTAGGGAAACAGAGCCTTAATGGAAGTGGTGTTCTAGGTTGTAAATTAAAATGGAATGTGCCAGGGAAAAGCCCTTTAAGTTTATGTCTCATTACTTCTTGTTCATATTTGTAATTTACTTTTTATTTTTTATCCCAGCAAATTTGATTACAATGGTTTGTTTGTTCTAGGTGTGCAAGATGTGGTTCTTTCACACATATACATGTATCTATTCTTCCTCGCATCCTTTTCCCATGTAGGTTATGACACAATGTTGAGTAGTCTTCTCCTGGTCTTCCGTACGTCTTTGGTGATTATATATTTCGCATGGTTTGTATATCTCTGTTAACCCCAAGACGGTAATGTATCCAATCCTCATCCCTTTCTATTTGGTGAACCATAAGTTTTTTAATGAATCTGTGATTGCCTTTCTCTGTGGAAATATCTTCATTGGTATCAATTTTTAAGTAACTCCTAAAAGTGATATGATAGGATATGTGTCTTTTGCTTTCTCACTTACTACAGGTGGCGTGATTAGGTCTAGACTCATCTATGGTGCTGCAAATGGCATTGTTTCATTTTTTTCACTAGCGAATATTGCATCTGTACATGGAGGAGTTCTTCTTTGTCCACCCATCTGTTGGTGGACTTTTTGGTTACTTCCATATCTTGGCTATTGTAATACTGTGCCATGCAGATTTGCCTGCCTGTGTCTTCCAATTCTCTCTTCTTAGATTATAGGTGGAGGAGTGGGCCTGCTGGATCATATGGTAACTCAATGTTTACCTTTTTAAGGCACCTCCATTCTGTTCTCATTCGTGGCCCTTTCCAACTTACGTCCCACTTGAAGTTGAGGGTATGCATTTCTCCACAACACCTTCCGCATTTATTGTTTGTAGTTTGCTTGCTGATGGTTATTCTGACAATTGTGAGCTGATACCTCTTTGTGGTTGAATTTGCACGT
The DNA here is from genome assembly GCF_965194805.1 of Balaenoptera borealis. Taxonomy (NCBI): domain Eukaryota; kingdom Metazoa; phylum Chordata; class Mammalia; order Artiodactyla; family Balaenopteridae; genus Balaenoptera; species Balaenoptera borealis. Next base: position 25,000 of record NW_028123249.1, on the reverse strand, counting down.
GCCTCATAATCCGTTGAAATTGAGCTTGAAGGCATGTCCTTTTTATTTTTCAAGCTGTGATTACCCCTTAGTTCTTCAAAGTGTTCTCTTAAAGTATGTGTCACATTTTGAAATGTTTTGGCCATTACCTCCCTCAAGACATTTTGAGGGCAGGTTTCATTTACAGTTCTGCAGTACTTGTTCCTATGAAATGACCATTAGCACAGGCTTTAAAGCTGCTTTTGCAGGTAACTGCCAGAGGGCAGCAGCCTTTCTATGTTCCCCACCCTGGTAACTAGGGAAAAGCCCTTGCGGCCTGTGGTGTTTCTCGGTTATAAATTAGAGTGGAGTGTGCCCGGACAAACCCACACAAGCTGATGTCTCCTTACTTTTGTTGGATTTTTAAATTTAATTTTTATTTTTTATTGGAGTAATTTTCCACTGTGTACGTGGACCACTTCTACTTTGTGCATTCCTCGGTTGATGGACATTTTCATTGCTTCCAAGTGTTGGCTATGGTAAATATTGTTGGAGTGCAGGATTGCCAGCCTGTGACTTTTTGATTCTCATTTTCTCAGGTGATAGGCCCAAAAGTGGGTGTGATTGACTGACTGGTAGCACCGTGTTTCCCTTTTCAAAGCACCTTCTTTGTGTTTTCATTAGTGGCACTTACCAGGTCCCCCTTAGAATCGAGTGTACACATTTCTCCACAATCGCTTCAGCATTTATTGTTTGCAGCATTTATGCTAATGGCCCTACTGGCTGCTGTGAGCTGATAGGGTTTTAAAATTTGTGTTTGCATGTCTTTGAAAATTCGTAAAACTCATCGTTTTTCTCCGCCGTTTTCTTTTCTGTTAAAAAAAGGAAACAATTGGGAGTACAATATTACTCTTGATATTGTCTTCTTGGAAGGTTGCTTGCTTTTGAATTTTTTGGTCGATTTTCCACCTCAGACTTTTTTAGAAAGCAGGTGTCATTTAGTGAACTGCAAGTTTGATGAATATTTAGTGAACTTTCGCAATAGTTTTAAAGCTCCTGTTGTGGGAAGTGGCCTGAAACAGGCAGCATTTCTCTATTCCCAAATCTGGGTACTAGGGCAGCAGAGTCTTTCTGGAAGTCGTGTTCCTAGGTTGTAAATTACATTGGAATATGCATGGAGAAACACCCTTTAGTTTATGTCTCATTATTTCTTCTTGGTTTTAATTTTTTTTTTAATTGGGGTAAAGCTTAGAATATTGTTTGTCCTAGGTGTACACAATCTGGTTCATTTGTACATTCTATATGTCTATTCAAGTACAGATCCTCTTCCCATGTAAAATGTTACTGAGGGTTCCGCAGACCTCCCTTGCTATATGGTCGGTATTTTTGAGATATGTATATAATATGTGTTTGTATACATATAGTAACACTAATCTTAATTTATCCATTCCCCCCACCTTTCCTTTTAGATGAGCATAGTTTGTTTTCTAAGTCTGTGAGTGTCTTTCTCTGTGGAAATATGTTCCTTTGTGTCAGTTATTAGATAACACCTATAAGTGATATCATAGAATATAGGTCTTTTGCTTTCCGACTTACCTCATGTTTCATGATTATCTCCAGACTCATTTGTGGCGCCACAGAGAGCAATGGTTCATTGTTTTCCATGGCTAATATTCTATTGTGTACATGGACCACTTGTTCTTTATCCATTCACCTCTTGTTGGACATTTTGATGCTTCACTGTCTTGGCTATTGTGAATAAGGCTGCACTGCAGCTTTTGCGGCCTGTGTCTTCTCGATTCTTGTCTTCTCAGGTGAGAGGTCCATTGGTGCGCTTGCTGGATTGAATGGTACCTCCCTTTTTACTTTTAAACACAGCTCCTTTCTTTTCTCATTATTGGCTCTTACCCATTTACGTCTCACCAGACGGTAGAGGGTACACAGTTCCCTAAAACCCCTTCAGCATTTATTGTTTGTAGACTTTTTGCTGATGGTCAGTCGACTGGTGTAAGTTGAAACTTTTTGGAGATTAGATTGCATGGGTCTAACCCTCCCTGAGGTTGAGCTTTTATCCATTTTCCTTTTTTTAAAAGAGCGTGAGTAAAACTTAACTCTTCATACTCTCTTCTTGAAACATTTGCCTGTTTTGAATTTTTTTGTCCATTCCCTCCTTCAGCACAATTTTTTAGGGCAGGTGTCCTTTACAGCCCTGAGTCCTTGGGAATGTTAAGTGACCATTAGCTGTGAGTTTAAAGCTTTTCTTGCAGGAAACGGAAACAAGGTGGCAGCATTTCCCCTTTACCAAATTTGGTTCCTAGGGAAACAGAGCCTTAATGGAAGTGGTGTTCTAGGTTGTAAATTAAAATGGAATGTGCCAGGGAAAAGCCCTTTAAGTTTATGTCTCATTACTTCTTGTTCATATTTGTAATTTACTTTTTATTTTTTATCCCAGCAAATTTGATTACAATGGTTTGTTTGTTCTAGGTGTGCAAGATGTGGTTCTTTCACACATATACATGTATCTATTCTTCCTCGCATCCTTTTCCCATGTAGGTTATGACACAATGTTGAGTAGTCTTCTCCTGGTCTTCCGTACGTCTTTGGTGATTATATATTTCGCATGGTTTGTATATCTCTGTTAACCCCAAGACGGTAATGTATCCAATCCTCATCCCTTTCTATTTGGTGAACCATAAGTTTTTTAATGAATCTGTGATTGCCTTTCTCTGTGGAAATATCTTCATTGGTATCAATTTTTAAGTAACTCCTAAAAGTGATATGATAGGATATGTGTCTTTTGCTTTCTCACTTACTACAGGTGGCGTGATTAGGTCTAGACTCATCTATGGTGCTGCAAATGGCATTGTTTCATTTTTTTCACTAGCGAATATTGCATCTGTACATGGAGGAGTTCTTCTTTGTCCACCCATCTGTTGGTGGACTTTTTGGTTACTTCCATATCTTGGCTATTGTAATACTGTGCCATGCAGATTTGCCTGCCTGTGTCTTTCCAATTCTCTCTTCTTAGATTTTAGGTGGAGGAGTGGGACTGCTGGATCATACGGTAGCTCAATGTTTACCTTTTTAAGGCACCTCCATTCTGTTCTAGTTCGTGGCCCTTTCCATGTTACGTCCCCCTTGAATTTGAGGGTATGCATTTCTCTACAACACCTTCAGCATTTATTGTTTGTAGTTTTCTTGCTGATGGTTATTCTGACAAGTGTGATCTGATACCTCTTTGTGGCTGAATTCGCACGTGCCTCATAATCCACTGAAATTGAGCTTGCAGACATGTCCTTTTTATTTTTCAAGCTGTGATTACCCCTTAGTTCTTCAAAGTGTTCTCTTAAAGTATGTGTCACATTTTGAAATGTTTTGGCCATTACCTCCCTCCAGACATTTTGAGGGCAGGTTTCATTTACAGTTCTGCCGTACTTGTTCCTATGAAATGACCATTAGCACAGGCTTTAAAGCTGCTTTTGCAGCTAACTGCCAGAGGGCGGCAGACTTTCTATGTCCCCCACCCTGGTAACTAGGGAAAAGCCCTTGCGGCCTGTGGTGTTTCTCGGTTATAAATTAGAGTGGAGTGTGCCCGGACAAACCCACACAAGCTGATGTCTCCTTACTTTTGTTGGATTTTTAAATTTAATTTTTATTTTTTATTGGAGTAATTTTCCACTGTGTACGTGGACCACTTCTACTTTGTGCATTCCTCGGTTGATGGACATTTTCATTGCTTCCAAGTGTTGGCTATGGTAAATATTGTTGGAGTGCAGGATTGCCAGCCTGTGACTTTTTGATTCTCATTTTCTCAGGTGATAGGCCCAGCAGTGGGTGTGATTGATTGACTGGTAGCACAGTGTTTCCCTTTTCAAAGCACCTTCTTTGTGTTTTCATTAGTGGCTCTTACCTCGTCCCCCTTAGAATCCAGGGTACGCATTTCTCCACAATCGCTTCAGCATTTACTGTTTGCAATATTTATGCTAATGGCTCTTCTGGCTGTTGTGAGCTGATAGGTTTTTGTAATTCGGGTTTGCATGTCTTTGAAAATTCGTAAAACTCATCATTTTTCTCCACCGTTTTCTTTTATGTTAAAAAAAAGGAAACAATTGGGAGTACAATATAACTCTTGAAATTGTGTTCTTGGAAGGTTGCCCTGTTTTGAAATTTTTGGTCGATTTTCCACCCCAGAATTTGTTTAGAAAGCAGGTGTCTTTTACCGAACTGCAAGTTTGGTGAATATTTAGTGACCTTTAGCAATGGGTTTAAAGCTGCTGTTGTGGGAAGTGGCCTCAAGCAGGCAGCATATCTCCATTCCCATATCTGGGTACTAGGGCAGCAGAGCCTTTCTGGAAGTCGTGTTCCTAGTTTGTAAATTACATTGGAATGTGCATGGAGAAAGCCCCATAAGTTTATGTCTCATTATTTCTTCTTGGTTTTAATTTTTTTTTTAATTGGGGTAAAGCTTAGAATATTGTTTGTCCTAGGTGTACACAATCTGGTTCGTTTGTACATTCTATATGTCTATTCAAGTACAGATCCTCTTCCCATGTAAAACGTTACTGAGGGTTCCGCAGACCTCCCTTGCTATATGGTTGGTCTTTTTGAGATATGTATATAATATGTGTTTGTATACATATAGTAACACTAATCTTAATTTATCCATTCCCCCCACCTTTCCTTTTAGATGAGCATAGTTTGTTTTCTAAGTCTGTGAGTGTCTTTCTCTGTGGAAATATGTTCCTTTGTGTCAGTTATTAGATAACGCCTATAAGTGATATCATAGAATATAGGTCTTTTGCTTTCCGACTTACCTCATGTTTCGTGATTATCTCCAGACTCATTTGTAGTGCCTCAGAGAGCAGTGGCTCATTGTTTTCCATGGCTATTATTCCATTGTGTACATGGACCACTTCTTCTTTATCCATTCACCTGTTGTTGGACATTTTGATTGCTCCACTGTCTTGGCTATTGTGAATAAGGCTGCACTGCAGCTTTTGCGGCCTGTGTCTTCTCGATTCTTGTCTTCTCAGGTGAGAGATCCAATGGTGCGCCCGCTGTATTGAATGGTACCTGCAGTTTTACTTTTAAACACAGCTCCTTTCTGTTCTCATTATTGGCTGTTACCCCTTAACGTCTCACCAGCAGGTAGAGTGTACACAGTTCTCTAAAACCCCTTCAGCATTTATTGTTTGTAGACTTTCTGCTGATGGTAAGTCAACTGGTTTAAGTTGAAACTTTTTGGAGATTAGATTGCATGGGTCTAACCCTCCCTGAGGTTGAGCTTTTATCCATTTTCCTTTTTTTAAAAGAGCGTGAGTAAAACTTAACTCTTCATACTCTCTTCTTGAAACATTTGCCTGTTTTGAATTTTTTTGTCCATTCCCTCCTTCAGCACAATTTTTTAGGGCAGGTGTCCTTTACAGCCCTGAGTCCTTGGGAATGTGAAGTGACCATTAGCTGTGAGTTTAAAGCTTTTCTTGCAGGAAACGGAAACAAGGTGGCAGCATTTCCCCTTTACCAAATTTGGTTCCTAGGGAAACAGAGCCTTAATGGAAGTGGTGTTCTAGGTTGTAAATTAAAATGGAATGTGCCAGGGAAAAGCCCTTTAAGTTTATGTCTCATTACTTCTTGTTCATATTTGTAATTTACTTTTTATTTTTTATCCCAGCAAATTTGATTACAATGGTTTGTTTGTTCTAGGTGTGCAAGATGTGGTTCTTTCACACATATACATGTATCTATTCTTCCTCGCATCCTTTTCCCATGTAGGTTATGACACAATGTTGAGTAGTCTTCTCCTGGTCTTCCGTACGTCTTTGGTGATTATATATTTCGCATGGTTTGTATATCTCTGTTAACCCCAAGACGGTAATGTATCCAATCCTCATCCCTTTCTATTTGGTGAACCATAAGTTTTTTAATGAATCTGTGATTGCCTTTCTCTGTGGAAATATCTTCATTGGTATCAATTTTTAAGTAACTCCTAAAAGTGATATGATAGGATATGTGTCTTTTGCTTTCTCACTTACTACAGGTGGCGTGATTAGGTCTAGACTCATCTATGGTGCTGCAAATGGCATTGTTTCATTTTTTTCACTAGCGAATATTGCATCTGTACATGGAGGAGTTCTTCTTTGTCCACCCATCTGTTGGTGGACTTTTTGGTTACTTCCATATCTTGGCTATTGTAATACTGTGCCATGCAGATTTGCCTGCCTGTGTCTTCCAATTCTCTCTTCTTAGATTATAGGTGGAGGAGTGGGCCTGCTGGATCATATGGTAACTCAATGTTTACCTTTTTAAGGCACCTCCATTCTGTTCTCATTCGTGGCCCTTTCCAACTTACGTCCCACTTGAAGTTGAGGGTATGCATTTCTCCACAACACCTTCCGCATTTATTGTTTGTAGTTTGCTTGCTGATGGTTATTCTGACAATTGTGAGCTGATACCTCTTTGTGGTTGAATTTGCACGTGCCTCATAATCCGTTGAAATTGAGCTTGAAGGCATGTCCTTTTTATTTTTCAAGCTGTGATTACCCCTTAGTTCTTCAAAGTGTTCTCTTAAAGTATGTGTCACATTTTGAAATGTTTTGGCCATTACCTCCCTCAAGACATTTTGAGGGCAGGTTTCATTTACAGTTCTGCAGTACTTGTTCCTATGAAATGACCATTAGCACAGGCTTTAAAGCTGCTTTTGCAGGTAACTGCCAGAGGGCAGCAGCCTTTCTATGTTCCCCACCCTGGTAACTAGGGAAAAGCCCTTGCGGCCTGTGGTGTTTCTCGGTTATAAATTAGAGTGGAGTGTGCCCGGACAAACCCACACAAGCTGATGTCTCCTTACTTTTGTTGGATTTTTAAATTTAATTTTTATTTTTTATTGGAGTAATTTTCCACTGTGTACGTGGACCACTTCTACTTTGTGCAGTCCTCGGTTGATGGACATTTTCATTGCTTCCAAGTGTTGGCTATGGTAAATATTGTTGGAGTGCAGGATTGCCAGCCTGTGACTTTTTGATTCTCATTTTCTCAGGTGATAGGCCCAAAAGTGGGTGTGATTGACTGACTGGTAGCACCGTGTTTCCCTTTTCAAAGCACCTTCTTTGTGTTTTCATTAGTGGCACTTACCAGGTCCCCCTTAGAATCGAGTGTACACATTTCTCCACAATCGCTTCAGCATTTATTGTTTGCAGCATTTATGCTAATGGCCCTACTGGCTGCTGTGAGCTGATAGGGTTTTAAAATTTGTGTTTGCATGTCTTTGAAAATTCGTAAAACTCATCGTTTTTCTCCGCCGTTTTCTTTTCTGTTAAAAAAAGGAAACAATTGGGAGTACAATATTACTCTTGATATTGTCTTCTTGGAAGGTTGCTTGCTTTTGAATTTTTTGGTCGATTTTCCACCTCAGACTTTTTTAGAAAGCAGGTGTCATTTAGTGAACTGCAAGTTTGATGAATATTTAGTGAACTTTCGCAATAGTTTTAAAGCTACTGTTGTGGGAAGTGGCCTGAAACAGGCAGCATTTCTCTATTCCCAAATCTGGGTACTAGGGCAGCAGAGTCTTTCTGGAAGTCGTGTTCCTAGGTTGTAAATTACATTGGAATATGCATGGAGAAACACCCTTTAGTTTATGTCTCATTATTTCTTCTTGGTTTTAATTTTTTTTTTTAATTGGGGTAAAGCTTAGAATATTGTTTGTCCTAGGTGTACACAATCTGGTTCATTTGTACATTCTATATGTCTATTCAAGTACAGATCCTCTTCCCATGTAAAATGTTACTGAGGGTTCCGCAGACCTCCCTTGCTATATGGTCGGTATTTTTGAGATATGTATATAATATGTGTTTGTATACATATAGTAACACTAATCTTAATTTATCCATTCCCCCCACCTTTCCTTTTAGATGAGCATAGTTTGTTTTCTAAGTCTGTGAGTGTCTTTCTCTGTGGAAATATGTTCCTTTGTGTCAGTTATTAGATAACACCTATAAGTGATATCATAGAATATAGGTCTTTTGCTTTCCGACTTACCTCATGTTTCATGATTATCTCCAGACTCATTTGTGGCGCCTCAGAGAGCAATGGTTCATTGTTTTCCATGGCTAATATTCTATTGTGTACATGGACCACTTGTTCTTTATCCATTCACCTCTTGTTGGACATTTTGATGCTTCACTGTCTTGGCTATTGTGAATAAGGCTGCACTGCAGCTTTTGCGGCCTGTGTCTTCTCGATTCTTGTCTTCTCAGGTGAGAGGTCCATTGGTGCGCTTGCTGGATTGAATGGTACCTCCCTTTTTACTTTTAAACACAGCTCCTTTCTTTTCTCATTATTGGCTCTTACCCATTTACGTCTCACCAGACGGTAGAGGGTACACAGTTCCCTAAAACCCCTTCAGCATTTATTGTTTGTAGACTTTTTGCTGATGGTCAGTCGACTGGTGTAAGTTGAAACTTTTTGGAGATTAGATTGCATGGGTCTAACCCTCCCTGAGGTTGAGCTTTTATCCATTTTCCTTTTTTTAAAAGAGCGTGAGTAAAACTTAACTCTTCATACTCTCTTCTTGAAACATTTGCCTGTTTTGAATTTTTTTGTCCATTCCCTCCTTCAGCACAATTTTTTAGGGCAGGTGTCCTTTACAGCCCTGAGTCCTTGGGAATGTTAAGTGACCATTAGCTGTGAGTTTAAAGCTTTTCTTGCAGGAAACGGAAACAAGGTGGCAGCATTTCCCCTTTACCAAATTTGGTTCCTAGGGAAACAGAGCCTTAATGGAAGTGGTGTTCTAGGTTGTAAATTAAAATGGAATGTGCCAGGGAAAAGCCCTTTAAGTTTATGTCTCATTACTTCTTGTTCATATTTGTAATTTACTTTTTATTTTTTATCCCAGCAAATTTGATTACAATGGTTTGTTTGTTCTAGGTGTGCAAGATGTGGTTCTTTCACACATATACATGTATCTATTCTTCCTCGCATCCTTTTCCCATGTAGGTTATGACACAATGTTGAGTAGTCTTCTCCTGGTCTTCCGTACGTCTTTGGTGATTATATATTTCGCATGGTTTGTATATCTCTGTTAACCCCAAGACGGTAATGTATCCAATCCTCATCCCTTTCTATTTGGTGAACCATAAGTTTTTTAATGAATCTGTGATTGCCTTTCTCTGTGGAAATATCTTCATTGGTATCAATTTTTAAGTAACTCCTAAAAGTGATATGATAGGATATGTGTCTTTTGCTTTCTCACTTACTACAGGTGGCGTGATTAGGTCTAGACTCATCTATGGTGCTGCAAATGGCATTGTTTCATTTTTTTCACTAGCGAATATTGCATCTGTACATGGAGGAGTTCTTCTTTGTCCACCCATCTGTTGGTGGACTTTTTGGTTACTTCCATATCTTGGCTATTGTAATACTGTGCCATGCAGATTTGCCTGCCTGTGTCTTCCAATTCTCTCTTCTTAGATTATAGGTGGAGGAGTGGGCCTGCTGGATCATATGGTAACTCAATGTTTACCTTTTTAAGGCACCTCCATTCTGTTCTCATTCGTGGCCCTTTCCAACTTACGTCCCACTTGAAGTTGAGGGTATGCATTTCTCCACAACACCTTCCGCATTTATTGTTTGTAGTTTGCTTGCTGATGGTTATTCTGACAATTGTGAGCTGATACCTCTTTGTGGTTGAATTTGCACGTGCCTCATAATCCGTTGAAACTGAGCTTGAAGGCATGTCCTTTTTATTTTTCAAGCTGTGATTACCCCTTAGTTCTTCAAAGTGTTCTCTTAAAGTATGTGTCACATTTTGAAATGTTTTGGCCATTACCTCCCTCAAGACATTTTGAGGGCAGGTTTCATTTACAGTTCTGCAGTACTTGTTCCTATGAAATGACCATTAGCACAGGCTTTAAAGCTGCTTTTGCAGGTAACTGCCAGAGGGCGGCAGCCTTTCTATGTTCCCCACCCTGGTAACTAGGGAAAAGCCCTTGCGGCCTGTGGTGTTTCTCGGTTATAAATTAGAGTGGAGTGTGCCCGGACAAACCCACACAAGCTGATGTCTCCTTACTTTTGTTGGATTTTTAAATTTAATTTTTATTTTTTATTGGAGTAATTTTCCACTGTGTACGTGGACCACTTCTACTTTGTGCATTCCTCGGTTGATGGACATTTTCATTGCTTCCAAGTGTTGGCTATGGTAAATATTGTTGGAGTGCAGGATTGCCAGCCTGTGACTTTTTGATTCTCATTTTCTCAGGTGATAGGCCCAAAAGTGGGTGTGATTGACTGACTGGTAGCACCGTGTTTCCCTTTTCAAAGCACCTTCTTTGTGTTTTCATTAGTGGCACTTACCAGGTCCCTCTTAGAATCGAGTGTACACATTTCTCCACAATCGCTTCAGCATTTATTGTTTGCAGCATTTATGCTAATGGCCCTACTGGCTGCTGTGAGCTGATAGGGTTTTAAAATTTGTGTTTGCATGTCTTTGAAAATTCGTAAAACTCATCGTTTTTCTCCGCCGTTTTCTTTTCTGTTAAAAAAAGGAAACAATTGGGAGTACAATATTACTCTTGATATTGTCTTCTTGGAAGGTTGCTCGCTTTTGAATTTTTTGGTCGATTTTCCACCTCAGACTTTGTTAGAAAGCAGGTGTCATTTAGTGAACTGCAAGTTTGATGAATATTTAGTGAACTTTCGCAATAGTTTTAAAGCTCCTGTTGTGGGAAGTGGCCTGAAACAGGCAGCATTTCTCTATTCCCAAATCTGGGTACTAGGGCAGCAGAGTCTTTCTGGAAGTCGTGTTCCTAGGTTGTAAATTACATTGGAATATGCATGGAGAAACACCCTTTAGTTTATGTCTCATTATTTCTTCTTGGTTTTAATTTTTTTTTTTAATTGGGGTAAAGCTTAGAATATTGTTTGTCCTAGGTGTACACAATCTGGTTCATTTGTACATTCTATATGTCTATTCAAGTACAGATCCTCTTCCCATGTAAAATGTTACTGAGGGTTCCGCAGACCTCCCTTGCTATATGGTCGGTATTTTTGAGATATGTATATAATATGTGTTTGTATACATATAGTAACACTAATCTTAATTTATCCATTCCCCCCACCTTTCCTTTTAGATGAGCATAGTTTGTTTTCTAAGTCTGTGAGTGTCTTTCTCTGTGGAAATATGTTCCTTTGTGTCAGTTATTAGATAACACCTATAAGTGATATCATAGAATATAGGTCTTTTGCTTTCCGACTTACCTCATGTTTCATGATTATCTCCAGACTCATTTGTGGCGCCACAGAGAGCAATGGTTCATTGTTTTCCATGGCTAATATTCTATTGTGTACATGGACCACTTGTTCTTTATCCATTCACCTCTTGTTGGACATTTTGATGCTTCACTGTCTTGGCTATTGTGAATAAGGCTGCACTGCAGCTTTTGCGGCCTGTGTCTTCTCGATTCTTGTCTTCTCAGGTGAGAGGTCCATTGGTGCGCTTGCTGGATTGAATGGTACCTCCCTTTTTACTTTTAAACACAGCTCCTTTCTTTTCTCATTATTGGCTGTTACCCATTTACGTCTCACCAGACGGTAGAGGGTACACAGTTCTCTAAAACCCCTTCAGCATTTATTGTTTGTAGACTTTTTGCTGATGGTCAGTCGACTGGTGTAAGTTGAAACTTTTTGTAGATTAGATTGCATGGGTCTAACACTCCCTGAGGTTGAGCTTTTATCCATTTTCCTTTTTTTTTAAAAAGAGCGTGAATAAAACTTAACTCTTCATACTCTCTTCTTCAAACATTTGCCTGTTTTAAATTTTTTGGTCCACTCCTTACTTCAGCACAATTTTTTAGGGCAGGTGACCTTTACAGCCCTGAGTCCTTGGGAATGTTAAGTGACCATTAGCTGTGACTTTAAAGCTGCTTTTGCAGGAAACGGCCACAAGGTGGCAGCATTTCTCCTTTACCAAATTTGGTTACTAGGGAAACAGAGGCTTAATGGAAGTGGTGTTCTAGGTTGTAAATCTGAATGGAATGTGCCAGGAAAAAGCCCTTTAAGTTTATGTCTCATTACTTCTTGTTCATATTTGTAATTTACTTTTTATTTTTTATCCCAGCAAATTTGATTTCAATGGTTTGTTTGTTCTAGGTGTGCAAGATGTGGTTCTTTCACACATATACGTTTATCTATTCTTCCTCGCATCCTTTTCCCATGTAGCTTATGACACAATGTTGAGTAGTCTTCTCCTGGTTTTCTGTACGTCTTTGCTGGTTATATATTTCACATGGTTTGTATATCTCTCTTAAGCACAATATGGTAATGTATCCAATCCTCATCCCTTTCTATTTGGTGAACCATAAGTTTTTTAATGAATCTGTGATTGCCTTTCTCTGTGGAAATATCTTCACTGGTATCAATTTTTAAGTAACTCCTTAAAGTAATACGATAGGATATGTGTCTTTTGCTTTCTCACTTACTACAGGTGGCGTGATTACATCTAGACTCATCTATGGTGCTGCAAATGGCATTGTTTCATTTTTTTCACTAGCGAATATTCCATCTGTACATGGAGGAGTTCTTCTTTGTCCACCCATCTGTTGGTAGACTTTTTGGTTACTTCCATATCTTGGCTATTGTAATACTGTGCAATGCAGATTTGCCTGCCTGTGTCTTTCCAATTCTCTCTTCTTAGATTTTAGGTGGAGGAGTGGGCCTGCTGGATCATACGGTAGCTCAATGTTTACCTTTTTAAGGCACCTCCATTCTGTTCTAGTTCGTGGCCCTTTCCATGTTACGTCCCCCTTGAATTTGAGGGTATGCATTTCTCTACAACACCTTCAGCATTTATTGTTTGTAGTTTTCTTGCTGATGGTTATTCTGACAAGTGTGATCTGATACCTCTTTGTGGCTGAATTCGCACGTGCCTCATAATCCACTGAAATTGAGCTTGCAGACATGTCCTTTTTATTTTTCAAGCTGTGATTACCCCTTAGTTCTTCAAAGTGTTCTCTTAAAGTATGTGTCACATTTTGAAATGTTTTGGCCATTACCTCCCTCCAGACATTTTGAGGGCAGGTTTCATTTACAGTTCTGCCGTACTTGTTCCTATGAAATGACCATTAGCACAGGCTTTAAAGCTGCTTTTGCATCTAACTGCCAGAGGGCGGCAGACTTTCTATGTCCCCCACCCTGGTAACTAGGGAAAAGCCCTTGCGGCCTGTGGTGTTTCTCGGTTATAAATTAGAGTGGAGTGTGCCCGGACAAACCCACACAAGCTGATGTCTCCTTACTTTTGTTGGATTTTTACATTTAATTTTTATTTTTTATTGGAGTAATTTTCCACTGTGTACGTGGACCACTTCTACTTTGTGCATTCCTCGGTTGATGGACATTTTCATTGCTTCCAAGTCTTGGCTATGGTAAATATTGTTGGAGTGCAGGATTGCCAGCCTGTGACTTTTTGATTCTCATTTTCTCAGGTGATAGGCCCAGCAGTGGGTGTGATTGATTGACTGGTAGCACCGTGTTTCCCTTTTCAAAGCACCTTCTTTGTGTTTTCATTAGTGGCTCTTACCTCGTCCCCCTTAGAATCCAGGGTACGCATTTCTCCACAATCGCTTCAGCATTTACTGTTTGCAATATTTATGCTAATGGCTCTTCTGGCTGTTGTGAGCTGATAGGTTTTTGTAATTCGGGTTTGCATGTCTTTGAAAATTCGTAAAACTCATCATTTTTCTCCACCGTTTTCTTTTCTGTTAAAAAAAAGGAAACAATTGGGAGTACAATAAAACTCTTGAAATTGTGTTCTTGGAAGGTTGCCCTGTTTTGAAATTTTTGGTCGATTTTCCACCCCAGAATTTGTTTAGAAAGCAGGTGTCTTTTACCGAACTGCAAGTTTGGTGAATATTTAGTGACCTTTAGCAATGGGTTTAAAGCTGCTGTTGTGGGAAGTGGCCTCAAGCAGGCAGCATATCTCCATTCCCATATCTGGGTACTAGGGCAGCAGAGCCTTTCTGGAAGTCGTGTTCCTAGTTTGTAAATTACATTGGAATGTGCATGGAGAAAGCCCCATAAGTTTATGTCTCATTATTTCTTCTTGGTTTTAATTTTTTTTTTTAATTGGGGTAAAGCTTAGAATATTGTTTGTCCTAGGTGTACACAATCTGGTTCGTTTGTACATTCTATATGTCTATTCAAGTACAGATCCTCTTCCCATGTAAAACGTTACTGAGGGTTCCGCAGACCTCCTTTGCTATATGGTTGGTCTTTTTGAGATATGTATATAATATGTGTTTGTATACATATAGTAACACTAATCTTAATTTATCCATTCCCCCCACCTTTCCTTTTAGATGAGCATAGTTTCTTTTCTAAGTCTGTGAGTGTCTTTCTCTGTGGAAATATGTTCCTTTGTGTCAGTTATTAGATAATGCCTATAAGTGATATCATAGAATATAGGTCTTTTGCTTTCCGACTTACCTCATGTTTCGTGATTATCTCCAGACTCATTTGTAGTGCCTCAGAGAGCAGTGGCTCATTGTTTTCCATGGCTATTATTCCATTGTGTACATGGACCACTTCTTCTTTATCCATTCACCTGTTGTTGGACATTTTGATTGCTTCACTGTCTTGGCTATTGTGAATAAAGCTGCACTGCAGCTTTTGCGGCCTGTGTCTTCTCGATTCTTGTCTTCTCAGGTGAGAGATCCAATGGTGTGCCTGCTGTATTGAATGGTACCTGCAGTTTTACTTTTAAACACAGCTCCTTTCTGTTCTCATTATTGGCTGTTACCCCTTAACGTCTCACCAGCAGGTAGAGTGTACACAGTTCTCTAAAACCCCTTCAGCATTTATTGTTTGTAGACTTTCTGCTGATTGTAAGTCAACTGGTTTAAGTTGAAACTTTTTGGAGATTAGATTGCATGGGTCTAACCCTCCCTGAGGTTGAGCTTTTATCCATTTTCCTTTTTTTAAAAGAGCGTGAGTAAAACTTAACTCTTCATACTCTCTTCTTGAAACATTTGCCTGTTTTGAATTTTTTTGTCCATTCCCTCCTTCAGCACAATTTTTTAGGGCAGGTGTCCTTTACAGCCCTGAGTCCTTGGGAATGTTAAGTGACCATTAGCTGTGAGTTTAAAGCTTTTCTTGCAGGAAACGGAAACAAGGTGGCAGCATTTCCCCTTTACCAAATTTGGTTCCTAGGGAAACAGAGCCTTAATGGAAGTGGTGTTCTAGGTTGTAAATTAAAATGGAATGTGCCAGGGAAAAGCCCTTTAAGTTTATGTCTCATTACTTCTTGTTCATATTTGTAATTTACTTTTTATTTTTTATCCCAGCAAATTTGATTACAATGGTTTGTTTGTTCTAGGTGTGCAAGATGTGGTTCTTTCACACATATACATGTATCTATTCTTCCTCGCATCCTTTTCCCATGTAGGTTATGACACAATGTTGAGTAGTCTTCTCCTGGTCTTCCGTACGTCTTTGGTGATTATATATTTCGCATGGTTTGTATATCTCTGTTAACCCCAATACGGTAATGTATCCACTCCTCATCCCTTTCTATTTGGTGAACCATAAGTTTTTTAATGAATCTGTGATTGCCTTTCTCTGTGGAAATATCTTCATTGGTATCAATTTTTAAGTAACTCCTAAAAGTGATATGATAGGATATGTGTCTTTTGCTTTCTCACTTACTACAGGTGGCGTGATTAGGTCTAGACTCATCTATGGTGCTGCAAATGGCATTGTTTCATTTTTTTCACTAGCGAATATTGCATCTGTACATGGAGGAGTTCTTCTTTGTCCACCCATCTGTTGGTGGACTTTTTGGTTACTTCCATATCTTGGCTATTGTAATACTGTGCCATGCAGATTTGCCTGCCTGTGTCTTCCAATTCTCTCTTCTTAGATTATAGGTGGAGGAGTGGGCCTGCTGGATCATATGGTAACTCAATGTTACCTTTTTAAGGCACCTCCATTCTGTTCTCATTCGTGGCCCTTTCCAACTTACGTCCCACTTGACGTTGAGGGTATGCATTTCTCCACAACACCTTCCGCATTTATTGTTTGTAGTTTGCTTGCTGATGGTTATTCTGACAATTGTGAGCTGATACCTCTTTGTGGTTGAATTTGCACGTGCCTCATAATCCGTTGAAATTGAGCTTGAAGGCATGTCCTTTTTATTTTTCAAGCTGTGATTACCCCTTAGTTCTTCAAAGTGTTCTCTTAAAGTATGTGTCACATTTTGAAATGTTTTGGCCTTTACCTCCCTCAAGACATTTTGAGGGCCTGTTTCATTTACATTTCTGCCGTACTTGTTCCTATGAAATGACCATTAGCACAGGCTTTAAAGCTGCTTTTGCAGGTAACTACCAGAGGGCGGCAGCCTTTCTATGTCCCCCACCCTGGTAACTAGGGAAAAGCCCTTGTGGCCTGTGGTGTTTCTCGGTTATAAATTAGAGTGGAGTGTGCCCGGACAAACCCACACAAGCTGATGTCTCCTTAATTTTGTTGGATTTTTAAATTTAATTTTTATTTTTTATTGGAGTAATTTTCCACTGTGTACGTGGACCACTTCTACTTTGTGCATTCCTCGGTTGATGGACGTTTTCATTGCTTCCAAGTGTTGGCTATGGTCAATATTGTTGGAGTGCAGGATTGCCAGCCTGTGACTTTTTGATTCTCATTTTCTCAGGTGATAGGCCCAGCAGTGGGTGTGATTGATTAACTGGTAGCACAGTGTTTCCCTTTTCAAAGCACCTTCTTTGTGTTTTCATTAGTGGCTCTTACCTCGTCCCCCTTAGAATCCAGGGTACGCATTTCTCCACAATCGCTTCAGCATTTATTGTTTGCAATATTTATGCTAATGGCCCTTCTGGCTGTTGTGAGCTGATAGGTTTTTGTAATTTGGGTTTGCATGTCTTTGAAAATTCGTAAAACTCAT
Source organism: Balaenoptera borealis (assembly GCF_965194805.1). Classification (NCBI taxonomy): domain Eukaryota; kingdom Metazoa; phylum Chordata; class Mammalia; order Artiodactyla; family Balaenopteridae; genus Balaenoptera; species Balaenoptera borealis. The sequence continues at coordinate 8,106 of NW_028123249.1, read as the reverse complement.
CATTTTTCTCCACCGTTTTCTTTTCTGTTAAAAAAAAAGGAAACAATTGGGAGTACAATATAACTCTTGAAATTGTGTTCTTGGAAGTTTGCCCTGTTTTGAAATTTTTGGTCGATTTTCCACCCCAGAATTTGTTTAGAAAGCAGGTGTCTTTTACCGAACTGCAAGTTTGGTGAATATTTAGTGACCTTTAGCAATGGGTTTAAAGCTGCTGTTGTGGGAAGTGGCCTCAAGCAGGCAGCATATCTCCATTCCCATATCTGGTTACTAGGGCAGCAGAGCCTTTCTGGAAGTCGTGTTCCTAGTTTGTAAATTACATTGGAATGTGCATGGAGAAAGCCCCATAAGTTTATGTCTCATTATTTCTTCTTGGTTTTAAATTTTTTTTTAATTGGGGTAAAGCTTAGAATATTGTTTGTCCTAGGTGTACACCATCTGGTTCGTTTGTACATTCTATATGTCTATTCAAGTACAGATCCTCTTCCCATGTAAAATGTTACTGAGGGTTCCACAGACCTCCCTTGCTATATGGTCGGTCTTTTTGAGATATGTATATAATATGTGTTTGTATACATATAGTAACACTAATCTTAATTTATCCATTCCCCCCACCTTTCCTTTTAGATGAGCATAGTTTGTTTTCTAAGTCTGTGAGTGTCTTTCTCTGTGGAAATATGTTCATTTGTGTCAGTTACTAGATAACGCCTTTAAGTGATATCATAGAATAGAGGTCTTTTGCTTTCCGACTTACCTCATGTTTCGTGATTATCTCCAGACTCATTTGTGGTGCCTCAGAGACCAATGGTTCATTGTTTTCCATGGCTATTATTCCATTGTGTACATGGACCACTTCTTCTTTATCCATTCACCTCTTGTTGGACATTTTGATTGCCTCACTGTCTTGGCTATTGAGAATAAGGCTGCGCTGCAGCTTTTGTGGCCTGTGTCTTTGCGATTCTTGTCTTCTCATGTGAGAGGTCCATTGGTGCGCCTGCTGGATTGAATGGTACCTCCATTTTTACTTTTAAACACAGCTCCTTTCTGTTCTCATTATTGGCTGTTACCCCTTTACGTCTCACCAGCAGGTAGAGGGTACACAGTTCTCTAAAACCCCTTCAGCATTTATTGTTTGTAGACTTTTTGCTGATGGTCAGTCGACTGGTGTAAGTTGAAACTTTTTGTAGATTAGATTGCATGGGTGTAATACTCCCTGAGGTTGAGCTTTTATCCATTTTCCTTGTTTTTAAAAGAGCGTGAGTAAAACTTAACTCTTCATACTCTCTTTTGAAACATTTGCCTGTTTTGAATTTTTTTGTCCATTGCCTCCTTCAGCACAATTTTTTAGGGCAGGTGTCCTTTACAGGCCTGAGTCCTTGGGAATGTTAAGTGACCATTCACTGTGAGTTTAAAGCTGCTCTTGCAGGAAACGGCCACAAGATGGCAGCATTTCTCATTTACCATATTTTGTACCTGGGGAAACTGAGCCTTAATGGAAGTGGTGTTCTAGGTTGTAAATCAGAATGGAATATGCCAGGAAAAAGCCCTTTAAGTTTATGTCTCATTACTTCTTGTTCATATTTGTAATTTACTTTTTATTTTTTATCCCAGCAAATTTGATTACAATGGTTTGTTTGTTCTAGGTGTGCAAGATGTGGTTCTTTCACACATATACGTTTATCTATTCTTCCTCGCATCCTTTTCCCATGTAGGTTATGACACAATGTTGAGTAGTCTTCTCCTGGTTTTCTGTTCGTCTTTGCTGGTTATATATTTCACATGGTTTGTATATCTCTCTTAAGCACAATATGGTAATGTATCCAATCCTCATCCCTTTCTATTTGGTGAACCATAATTTTTTTAATGAATCTGTGATTGCCTTTCTCTGTGGAAATATCTTCATTGGTATCAATTTTTAAGTAACTCCTAAAAGTGATATGATAGGATATGTGTCTTTTGCTTTCTCACTTACTACAGGTGGCGTGATTACGTCTAGACTCATCTATGGTGCTGCAAATGGCATTGTTTCATTTTTTTCACTAGCGAATATTCCATCTGTACATGGAGGAGTTCTTCTTTGCCCATCCATCTGTCGGTGGACTTTTTGGTTACTTCCATATCTTGGCTATTGTAATACTGTGCTATGCAGATTTGCCTGCCTGTGTCTTGCCAATTCTCTCTTCTTAGATTATAGGTGGAGGAGTGGGCCTGCTGGATCATATGGTAGCTCAATGTTTACCTTTTTAAGACAGCTCCATTCTGTTCTCATTCGTGGCCCTTTCCCACTTACGTTCCACTTGAAGTTGAGGGTATGTATTTCTCCACAACATCTTCAGCATTTATTGTTTCTAGTATTCTTGCTGCTGGTTATTCTGACAAGTGTGAGCTGATACCTCTTTGTGGTTGAATTCGAATGTGCTACATAATCTGTTGAAATTGAGATTTAAGGCATGTCCTGTCCTTTTTATTTTTCAAGCTGTGATTACCACTTAGTTCTTCAAAGTGTTCTCTTAAAGTATGTGTCACATTTTGAAATGTTTTGGCCATTACCTCCCTCAAGACATTTTGAGGGCAGGTTTCATTTACAGTTCTGCAGTACTTGTTCCTATGAAATGACCATTAGCACAGGCTTTAAAGCTGCTTTTGCAGGTAACTGCCAGAGGGCGGCAGCTTTTCTATGTTCCCCACCCTGGTAACTAGGGAAAAGCCCTTGTGTCCTGTGGTGTTTCTCGGTTATAAATTAGAGTGGAGTGTGCCCGGACAAACCCACACAAGCTGATGTCTCCTTACTTTTGTTGGATTTTTAAATTTAATTTTTATTTTTTATTGGAGTAATATTCCATTGTGTACATGGAGCACATATTCTTTGTGCATTCCTCTGGTGATGCACGTATTCATTGCTTCCAAATATTGGCTATGGTAAATGTTGCTGGGGTGCAGGATTGCCAACTCCTGTTTTTTTGATCCTCATCTTCTCAGGTGATAGCCCCTGCAGTGGGCATGGAAAAATGCTCAACATCTTGAATTAATAAAGACATGCTAATCCAATCTACAAAAACATTTACCTCACAACAGTCAGAATGATCATCACCAAAAAATCTACAAACGATAAATGCTGAACGGGTATTAGAGAACTGTGTACCCTCTAGCAGCTGATTGGATGTAAACTGGTAACAGTCAGTAGTGAGAACATAATGGAGGTGAGTTTAAAGGTAAACATTGAGCTACTATATGATCTGGAAAGCCCACTGCTGGGAGTATCACCTTAGAAGACCAGAATCAAAAAGACACAGGCTGGCAATCCTGCACTGCTACAATATTTACCATAGCCAAAAGTTGGAAACAACCAAAATGTCCTTCAACAGATGAATGCACAAAGAAGAAGTTTTCATTGTACACTGTCGAATATTAGCCATGGAAAAGAGTGAAACAGTGACGTTTGCAACACCATAGAAAGACCTAGAGATAATCACAGAACTTGAAGTAACGAAGAAACCGAAAGACAGATATCCTATGATATCACTTTTAGGTTTTACCTAAAAATTGATACACATGAACTTATTTCCAAGACAAGGGCCCTAATGGATGAAGAAAACAAAACCATATTTAACCAAATGGAAAGGTGTGAGGCATGTATAAATTAGGATATGCTGGATTACAGACCTATACTAATACATATGAAAAATATAAATCACCAAACCTAGGCTATACCTACAGAGGTCTACTGAACACTCCGTAATAACCTCCGTGGGATAGGATCCAAAGATCTATAGATACATATATATAATGAACCAGATTCTGTACACCTAGAAGAAACACAACATTTTAATCAAATTTGCTCTAATAAAAAATAAATTTAAAAATCAAACAGAAAGTAAGGAGATATAAGCTGTTGGGTGTTGTCTTGGCACATTCCACTCTAATGTTCAGCCTACTAACACGATTTCCAGGAAGGCTCTGTTGCCCAAGTGCCGAGAGTTGGAAATGCTGCCTCCTTGTGGCCATTTAACGCAAGACCAGCTTTAACCCCACAGCTAATGGTCAGTTAATATTCACAAGGACTCAGGGCTGTAAAGGACACCTGTCCTCAAAAAATGTCCTGGGGCAGGGAAAGGGCAAAAAACTCAACACAGAGCAAATTTTTCAAGAAGATCATTGGTAAGTTTTACTCACTTTTTTTTAAGGGATAAGTTTTACACACTTTTTTTAAAAAAGGAAAATAGATATAAACTACACATAAAGAATTATTAGACTAATGCAAATCTAATCTACAAAAAGTTTCAACTCGCACCAGTCAAATAAACATTAGCAAAACGTCTACGAACAATAAATGCTGAAGGGGTTTTAGCCAACTCTGTGACCTGAAGCGGCTGGTGAGATGTAAAGTGGTAAGAGCCAATAATGAGAAGAGAAAGGAGCTGCGTTTAAAAGTAAAAATTGAGCCACCATTTGATCCAGCAGGACCAGAGCTGGGCCTATCACCAGAGAAGAGCAGAATCGAGAAGACACAGGCTGCAAAAGCTGCACTGCAGCAGTATTCACAATAGGCAAGACAAGGAAGCAACCAAAATGCCCATCAACATGAATAGACAAAGAAGAAGTGGTCGGGGTACACAATGGAATATTTGCCATAGGAAACAATAAAACACTGCTCTTTGCAGCACCGTAGATGAGCCTAGACGTAATCACAGAACATGAGGTAATTCTGAAAGCAAAAGAAAAATATACTATGATATTACTTATAGGTATTATCTAACAACTGACACAAATGAACATATTTCCACAGAGAAAGACACTCACAGACTTAGAAAACAAACTATGCTCATCTAAAAGGAAAGGTGGGGGGAATGGATAAATTAAGATTAGTGTTACTATACGTATACAAACACATATTATATACATATCTCAAAAAGACCAACCATATAGCAAGGGAGGTCTGCGGAACCCTCAGTAACATTTTACATGGGAAGAGGATCTGTACTTGAATAGACATATATAATGTACAAACGAACCAGATGGTGTACACCTAGGACAAACAATATTCTAAGCTTTACCCCAATTTAAAAAAAATTTAAAACCAAGAAGAAATAATGAGACATAAACTTATGGGGCTTTCTCCATGCACATTCCAATGTAATTTACAAACTAGGAACACGACTTCCAGAAAGGCTCTGCTGCCCTAGTACCCAGATATGGGAATGGAGATAAGCTTCCTGCTTGAGGCCACTTCCTCCAACAGCAGCTTTAAACCCATTGCTAAAGGTCACTAAATATTCACCAAACTTGCAGTTCGGTAAAAGACACCTGCTTTCTAAAAAAATTCTGGGGTGGAAAATCGACCAAAAATTTCAAAAGAGGGCAACCTTCCAAGAACACAATTTCAAGAGTTCTATTGTACTCCCAATTGTTTCCTTTTTTTTAACAGAAAAGAAAACGGTGGAGAAAAATGATGAGTTTTACGAATTTTCGAAGACATGCAAACCCAAATTACAAAAACCTATCAGCTCACAGCAGCCAGAAGGGCCATTAGCATAAATGCTGCAAACAATAAATGCTGAAGCGATTGTGGAGAAATGCGTACCCTCGATTCTAAGGGGGACGTGGTAAGAGCCACTAATGAAAACACAAAGAAGGTGCTTTGCAAAGGGAAACACGGTGCTACCAGTCAATCAATCACACCCACTGCTGGGCCTATCACCTGAGAAAATGAGAATCGAAAAGTCACAGCCTGGCAATCCTGCACTCCAACAATATTTACCATAGCCAACACTTGGAAGCATTGAACATGTCCATCAACCGAGGAATGCACAAAGTAGAAGTGGTCCACGTACACAGTGGAAAATTACTCCAATAAAAAATAAAAATTAAATGTAAAAATCCAACAAAAGTAAGGAGACATCAGCTTGTGTGGGTTTGTCCGGGCACACTCCACTCTAATTTATAACCGAGAAACACCACAGGCCGCAAGGGCTTTTCCCTAGTTACCAGGGTGGGGGACATAGAAAGGCTGCCGCCCTCTGGCAGTTACCTGCAAAAGCAGCTTTAAAGCCTGTGCTAATGGTCACTTCATAGGAACAAGTACTGCAGAACTGTAAATGAAACAGGCCCTCAAAATGGCTTGAGGGAGGTAAAGGCCAAAACATTTCAAACTGTGACACATACTTAAAGAGAACACTTTGAAGAACTAAGGGGTAATCACAGCTTGAAAAATAGAAAAGGACATGCCTTAAAGCTCAATTTCAACAGATTATGTGGCACATTCGAATTCAACCACAGAGAGGTATCAGCTCACACTTGTCAGAATAACCATCAGCAAGAAAACTACAAACAATAAATGCTGAAGGTGTTGTGGAGAAATGCATACCCTCAACATCAAAGGGGACGTAACTTGGAAAGGGCCACGAATGAGAACAGAATGGAGGTGCCTTAAAAAGGTAAACATTGAGCTACCATATGATCCAGCAGGCCCACTCCTCGACGTATAACCTAAGAAGAGAGAATTGGAAAGACACAGGCAGGCAAATCTGCATTGCACACCATTACAATAGCCAAGATATGGAAGTAACCAAAAAGTCCAGCAACAGATGGATGGACAAAGAAGAACTCCTCCATGTACAGATGGAATATTCGCTAGTGAAAAAAATGAAACAATGCTATTTGAAGCACCATAGATGAGTCTAGACGTAATCACGCCACGTGTAGTAAGTGAGAAAGCAAAAGGCACATATCCTATCATATCACTTTTAAGAGTTACTTAAAAATTGATACCAATGAAGATATTTCCACAGAGAAAGGCAATCACAGATTCATTAAAAAACTTATGGTTCACCAAATAGAAAGGGATGAGGATTGGATACATTGCCACATTGGGGTTAACAGAGATATACAAACCATGTGAAATATATAACCACCAAAGACGTACGGAAGACCAGGAGAAGACTACTCAACATTGTGTCATAACCTACATGGGAAAAGGATGCGAGGAAGAATAGATACATGTATATGTGTGAAAGAACCACATCTTGCACACCTAGAACAAACAAACCATTGTAATCATATTTACTGGGATAAAAAAATAAAAAGTAAACTACAAATATGAACAAGAAGTAATGAGACATAAACTTAAAGGGCTTTTCCCTGGCACATTCCATTCTAATTTACAACCTAGAACACCGCTTCCATTAAGGCTCTGTTTCCCTAGTAACCAAATATGGTAAAGGGGAAATGCTGCCACCTTGTGGCCGTTTCCTGCAAGAACAGCTTTAAACTCACAGCTAATGGTCACTTCACATTCCCAAGGACTCAGGGCTGTAAAGGACACCTGCCCTAAAAAATTGTGCTGAAGGAGGGAATGGACAAAACAATTCAAAACAGGCAAATGTTTCAAGAAGAGAGTAGGAAGAGTTAAGTTTTACTCACGCTCTTTTAAAAAAAAGGAAAATGGATAAAAGCTCAACCTCAGGGAGTGTTAGACCCATGCAATCTAATCTACAAAAAGTTTCAACTTACACCAGTCGACTGACCTTGAGCAAAAAGTCTACAAACAATAAATGCTGAAGGGGTTTTAGGGAACTGTGTACCCTCTACCTGCTGGTGAGACGTAAAGGGGTAACAGCCAATAATGAGAACAGAAAGGAGCTGTGTTTAAAAGTAAAAATGGAGGTACCATTCAATCCAGCAGGCGCACCAATGGACCTCTCACTTGAGAAGACAAGAATCGAGAAGACACAGGCCGCAAAAGTTGCAGTGCAGCCTTATTCACAATAGCCAAGACAGTGAAGCAATCAAAATGTCCAACAACCGGTAAATGGATAAAGAAGAAGTGGTCCATGTACACAATGGAATAATAGCCATGGAAAACAATGAACCACTGCTCTCTGAGGCACCACAAATGAGTCTGGAGATAATCACAAAACATGAGGTACGTCGGAAAGCAAAAGACCTGTATTCTATGATATCACTTATAGGCGTTATCTAATAACTGACACAAAGGAACATATTTCCACAGAGAAAGACACTCACAGACTTAGAAAACAAACTATGCTCATCTAAAAGGAAAGGTGGGGGGAATGGATAAATTAAGATTAGTGTTACTATACGTATACAAAC